>NW_028327181.1:13261111-13419305 GCF_987537825.1 Furipterus horrens
TTTTCCTAGTTGATGTCTGCTTCTCCCTCCATGCTGAAAGCTTCTGGAGAGCAGTGGCCTTGACTTGGCTATCACTTGATCTCCAGACCCCAGCAGAGGGCTCAAGGAATACTAGTTGAATGCATGAATACACAAATCATCTACCTGTCTCCTGCCCATCTTATGGAGGCAGAAGCTGAATCCCAGAGAGGACATCTGACCTCCCCAAGGTCACACAGCTAATTGATGGCTGAGTCAGACTCAAGAATTAAATCTGCTGGACCTTTGACCAGTAGTGATTCCATACCTTATGTGCCCCCCCCCCACATCGTGTTTTGGATTTTCTAAGTTCTAATTTCTGATTTGTGGATCTCTGTCTTTTCTAGGGAGTTATTTTTTTCTTGCAAATACCTTGTTTTACTCCATTAGCCCTGGGCTAACTTTGTTTATAGTGTCCATGGGACAGATATCTTTAATTTTGATGTGCTGGGTTGCATTCTTTACCGTTGCCATAATCCCTAATATTCAGATGTTTTTAAGAATTCATACTCCCTCCCATTGAAGGTCACAAAAATATTCTCCTACATTCTTCTATTTGCTGTCTATCTTTTGCATTTTGTGTTTAGGTGTTTAATCTGTCTGGGCTTTATTTTTGCATATGGCATGAGGTAGAAATTTGCCTTGATTCCCCCCCCCCCCAGAGTTATTCAGTTTTTAAATAACACTTATTTACTAACTCATTGTTTTCCCACAGTTTATGTCATCTATCTATCTATCTATCTATCTATCTATTCAATTCATCTCTGTACTCTTTGTTTTGCTTTATTTGTATTTTAAAAATACACGATTAATATGATTTTAATCAACAACAAAAGCTGAGCACCTCAACAGGAAGTCAAGACGGCAAGAGGACTTCGCACATTACACCACCTGATCACGTCGTATCCCACATGGGGCAATTAGGCTCCAAGGATGGAAGCTCCATGTTCAAGGACATAGAAATGAGATTCTTGTCTCCTGACCCCCACCCTCATCAAGCACTTCTGAATATTTGTTCCATTTCGTGACACTTGAGGGTGTTTGGAAGTGAGTGCCTTTTTGGGGCAAACATATTCTAAGCCTTAATGTTAGATTAAATACCAAATACATTTGAAAAAAAATGACATTTATTATACCGAGTTGTAAACAGAGAAAAAATTACAATAGAACCCAGTGTAGATCTTCCATAAACGGCACCCATTCGGTGTAATGACTCTGAGAATGTCAGTGCTAACAAGCACATAATTGGCACCAGGGAGATAATTTTTGCCACCTTATGCAAAGGGGGAATCGTTCTGCATAATGATTTTACCTAGGAATATTCTTTATTCAACAGGCCCATTTGCATAACCTTCCCAACTTTCCTGAGCTGACACAAAATGTTCTGGAGACATTGTCAAGTCTATTCCAAAAGATGACTTCTTCTTCTTCCTCTTCTCCTTCTTCCTCTCCTTCTCTTCCTTCTCCTCTTCCTCTTCCTTCTTCTCTTCCTCCTCCTCTATTTCCTCTTTCTGCTCCTTCTTCTACTTCCTAGTCCCCCCCCCCCCGCCCAGCTTTATTGAGCTACAATTGACACATGAGATTGTGATAGTTTAAGTCTGTTTTTTGAAATAAGTTTTCATCTCTCCAGCTTGTGTCACGGGCCTGGCACTGTGTTCTCTGCCTCATATGCTTTCTTGATATTAGGGACAAGCATTTTTTTGAAGGCTGGGTTCTTTTCTGTCCTGTTTATCACAGATTCAGTGGTTGCTCAATATTGTTGAATGAATATGTAAGTGAATGACATGACTATTCTATGAGGTAAATTGAAATTGCTTGTCTAAGCTCACAATTCCAGTAAATGGCCAACTGGGATTTGAATATGGGCCAGCCTGACTTCAGATATATTTATTTTACAAGCATATTTCATCTTCCCTTCAGAGAGCAGATCATCTAGTCTCATGTTGTCCAGTATCCTAGCCATGAGCCAGAAGTAACTCCTTAAATTAATTAAGATTAAATAAAAGTTAACATCCAGTTCTTGACTCATGAGAACCACATGCGGGCTACTTGTCATATCAGGCAGAACAGCACTAACTCATTTCCAGCAGGTCCCTTGAAATTCGAACCAGCATCTGTGTGGTGCCGAAGTGTAGGAATTTTCTGTTACTATGGACCCTTCAGAACCCTTGCCTGTTACAGGATGGGGAAGATCGCAATGCCCACAGTTCGATGTAGTTCAGAGATGACAAGGAGTGGCTAAAAGGAAGAGAGGTGTGCCCTAATAAAAGACAACTTTTAATTTACATGAGAGACAATTGGGCTTGGTGAGAGAAAATGAGTATCTTAGGGTCACCTCCTTGTTTACTGAAGTAAAATCTCAGGTCTGTTAACTCCAAGTTCAATGTTCCTTTTTCCTGCACTTTAGTAACGGTTAACAAAGAGCTGGATCTAGCAAACTGTGCTTATTACTCAGGGCTCTTTCAGTGGCAAATACCAGGAATCCGAACGAAATTGTCTTCATCTAGAAAGGAGTGACAGTATTGGCTTATATTTAAAAATGATAAAAGCTTCAGGTATGGCTGGTTCCCAGTGCTCAAGCAATGTTAAGAATATCTGTCTCTTCATTTCTTGGCTACAATGTTCTGTGAGTTGGCTTCATTCTTGCGGAAGGAATTTCTCTCTCTGATGGTGTTAACTACATTAGAATTATTTGCCCTCCCCCACTTCCAGGGAGCCTGATTCCTGTTTCCTGTTTCCTGAGTTTCAGCAAAAGTCATAAACCTGGCTCTCATTGGATGGCAATAGTCAAGTGCGCTCTCCTAAACCAATCATTGTGAGCTAGAAGAATAAGATTCATCTCTAGATCAGTGAAACTAGAATCCCATGACCTGAGAATAGAGGAAGGTGGGTCCCTAAAGGAATATAAGCGCTCTGTTTCCAGAAGACAGGAGAATGGATGCTGGACAGGTGAGAATAACAGGTGTTTACTGTACATTGTCCAGACCACTGTTTACAACAGCTCTGCCCACTTGCCTGACAGTGTCTGAATTGCCACCTTTAGCATCTTCATCAACAACAAGAATGTAGAGTAATAAAAGGAGAACATTCAGTTCTTTGTGCTCATGACTCTTAGGAAGGGTAGCTGGACAGAATAGAGTGACTGGAGAGAGCGATGCCATCAAAAGGGCCACCAACACCAATGACAATGAAGGCATCTCAACTGTGCTCATGGCCGTCTTGACTTCTAGATGAAGCTTCAGGTTTCTTATCAGTGTGCTCAACAGAAGTCAGGAGCTCCCTTTGGAAAATGTAGACAACTGGGAGGGCTTCCTGGAGTTGGCAGCAACTGGGTTTTGGAGTATAAGTATACTGGCATGGACCAAGGAGAACAGCAGGTAGGGAGAAGAATGTAAACCATGAGAGAGAGTGGATGTCCTAGCAAGGTGCAGAGCAGAAAGGTTAGAGATGGCATTTTCTTCACTTCCACTCTGCTCCTCTACCTTCGCTTCCTTCTTCCATCCAGGACTGTAGCTAATCCATTTGGCACCTCTTTGCAAGTTAGCAAAGACTCTTCTGGGTAGAACCTACTCCTGCACAAGATATACTGCTTCAAAGTGCAGTGTGAGCTGGATTCCAGCCCTTTATCACCCCATTGAATGAGCAACCTTGGACAAGCAATAATTTGGACAATTATCCCCAGCAGTACTCTCTGTCTGTCTTTCCTTCCCTTCCTTCCTTCCCCTTCCTATTATACACAGCATGCAAATCTGGCCTCTTATCCTTGGCCATCCAGCTGCCTCCCCCCTGCATTATCCTGTACTATTACCATGGTCACTGCCATTGCAGGAAACAATTGACCTCCTTTTTCTTCGTCTGAGGCCCCACCTCTGAGGCTGCCAGAGGGCCCCACTGCTGGCCAGATCTACCTTCAGTTCCTCCCTGGCGGAGGGCTTTAACTCACAGGCCCAGACCCCCCTTTTGACAGACTTAATTTGACTTCTTCCACATCTGGGCCTCCCATCTGGCCCCCGCACATTGCCTGTATGAGTGGCTTTATGGATATAATAAATATTACTTCCTTAATATGATTTCGCTTAGGTTCCCAGTGACTCACTCAAGCAAATCTTCCATTTAACACATGACTTTCTCTTCAGAGAAAATATTGTTATTGGAAGAGGCACAGCTGTGAGGAGCTGGGGGTGGTAGCATGCCCACCTACCCTCAAAGTTTGCAGCTGTCCACCAGCCTGGACCTGGCAGGACCTCTGCCTCCCAAGGTGCTGGGGTCAACTGTGGGCTGGAAATTTCAAGAAACGTTCCAGCCATGCCCAGTGGGGATAACCACAGAGGGATGTAAAGTCTCCCATGCTGCCCATTGCCATCTTGGGTGTCACCTCTACTGCTTGGTGTATGGAATGGGACCAAGTCCATTATATCATTTATCTCCGTGGGGGACAGGATCAAGCTTATCACCTACAATCAGTTTGTCAGAGGCATGCAGATAGCCCTTACATTCAACAGAATTTTTAAAAAATTACCGTTTGAATGTAAACTTATTCAATGCTGAATGTGTGAACAAATGGATTGTGAAATTGAACAATGCCATGTAGTCTGTTAGCGACACCTACTGGTTGAGTAAGATATAGCAACCCAGCTCTACCTATTTTACTACCTTTGTGAGGTAGAAATCAACACTTATGTTTACATGCATCAAATACCTACCAAATCTGCACAGTTGTTTTTAAAATTCAGGTTTATTTTGATATGATTTATGATTTATCTGTAGTAAAGTTTTGTCTTTTTAAAACGTACAGTTTGATGAGCTTTGACAACTACCAACACTATCAAGACATACAATATTTTCATCTCCTTCCCAAATTCCCTCATACCATGTTGCAGTCCATCTCCTACTCCTAGCTGCAGCTTCAGGCAAGAACAAATTAAATTTCTGTCTCCATAGTTTTGCTTTTCTCCAGAACGACGTGTAATAGAATCACACAGCATGTGACCTTTTGTATTTGCCTTCTTTCATTTTGCACAATACTTTTGTGATTCTTCTACATTGTTGAATGTATTAATAGGTCATTTCTTTCCATTGCTGAGTAGTATTCCACTGCACGGATACATCATAGTTTGTGTATCTGTTCATCTGTGGATATTGTGATCCTCTTTTGAGGTGACATATTATCCCCACTTTAAGGAGAAAGTGAAGCTCAGAAAAATGAAGCCAAGTACCCAATGTCACTCAGCTAAAAGGGGGCTGTAACAGATGTGATCCCAAATTCCGGGAGTGGTTATAGTATTTACCTTCCCTGTTCCTCTCATTCAGCTGAATGATGACTTCATTTGACCAAGAATATACCTCTTCCACAAAATTTCATTTCCTCCTCTTCTCTCTCAATCAATACTTGGTAAATAACTAGGTAAGGACCACTCGGGCCGGGAAAGGATCTGTCTCCAGGTTTCTGAGGGCTCTGCTGGAGGTTTGAACTAGGTGTCACTTCATGTGTTCTCAGAAGTTTGCAGAAGGAGGCTGGGTGCTAGATTCCCACCCTGGAGAAGGAGGTCAAGTTATTTAGACCCTAATGTCCCCTCTTTCTTTAATTTCTCCTTATGGGAAGGGTATTTTCGGGGGAAAAAGCCCAAGTAAAAATTTTGTTTCCTGATCTTCAGTTTTCTCATCTGTACAACGGACATACTCGCCCCCCTTCTGAGCTGGGAAGGAGACCCCTTGGGGTGACATGCGAAGGTGTCAGTACACCATCAAGTGCGTTGCTGGTTCCCAGCCCCTGTCTTCTCCACCGAGTTGAATAAAGACAGAAAATTTCTTCTGATTTCAGCATCTCTGCATGAGTGGCTCTTTCTTCCCTGGAGTAGGAGACATGCCCTGAGTTTCCTGGGATCTTGGAGGGTGTTGGGAATCCATTCAAGACCTGCCTGTCTCCCACACATGCCTCCACCTGGCAGATGAACTACAGATCAACGTTCTGTGCATTAATTCTTCCAAGGCATTTACATTGGCCCAAGGCCATGTTTCATGGCCAGAGAATGGCTCCATTCCTGTCTTATCACAACCACCTGGGCTTGTCAGTGTGGTGCGTGCCCTGCCTAATCCCTCTTCCCAGGCTCTGAGTACTGCAGCCCAACCCCCCTGCTGGGCTGGCTCTCAGATCCCATCCATCTTGCCAACTGTGTTGGTCTAAGACCAGCTGAGCAGGGTGCTGCCTTACATCTTCCCTGTCTCCCACTTCCCTCTCAAGCCTTGTGGGTGACTAGAGCTTTCCCCAGTTCCTGGCCACTGTGCCCCACCTCGACTTTTGTATCATGAGGGCAAAGGGGAAGCCAATGATCAAAGAGATGGCATGGGTTGCTGAAATCAGCACAGCAACCATATGACATCAGTTCCCAACATTTCGCTGCAGGTGACATCATCTTCTGCATGGGCAATGGCACCACACTTTATCGCTAATTCTATGGAAACCCCATGAAAGAGACACTACACTCACCCTCAGTTTCAGGTGAACATACTGATGCTCAGAGAGGTTCAGCCACTTGCCCAAGGTCACACAGCTGGTGCTTATTAGAGCGGCCTCAGCATTCTTACTTCCTCACAGCTGGATGGACAGTCCGTACAAGACACTCCGCTAGGCACTGCAACAAAGACTGAGGCTGGAGCTTACCCCCAGGAGACTACTGGAAAGCTGGGTTGAAGGGTATAAATGCAGAAAGGGCATGGCTAATTGATCCTGGGGGGAATAAAACCTGGAACAAATGAAATATCACTTGATTTGAAATTTGGCTTCCTTCCTTTGTGTCATTTTCTTCCCCAAATCTGTGTGTGTGTGTGTGTGTGTGTGTGTGTGTGTGTGTGTGTGTGTGTGATTTTCTCTTTGCCTAGCCAGGAGCAGGACTTTAATAATGGTTGTATCAATCAATCAAGGGAAGAATGACAGATTAAAAAAGAAAGACTGAAAGGAAGGCACAGTGGAAGAGAGGAAGGAGGAAGCTTGTTCCAGTCTCATAGAAATCTTGAAAGAGATAACTGGCCTTTGCTGGGAGTCCCTGGAGCTGTGCCGATGGGCTGGGCTTTAGCTGTGTGTGGATCTAGGAGCGGCCATGCTGGGAAACAGAAGACCATTCAAGAATAGCCTTAGGGTGAGGAGCAACTCCTGTGCTTGACCCTGACTTTTGGTTTCTTTGCTTGCCAAAATGAAACATTCACCCCAGACCCTAGTGGTCCAGGCTTGCTGTGAAGTTTTAATGGGAGAACGAGTGGCCTTAAAACACAACAGCCACACTAAACCATAGGGAATATGGAGTCTTAAGTCTGCAGTTCATGTCCCAAAGATGTCGTGGGGGCTCTGAATCTCCGTTTGCCCACCCGGACGCTGGGGACAATAGTCCAAACATCTGACTGTGAGTCAATGACCAGAGAATCTATAAGTCTGGCTGATGCTCCTGCAAAACAGAACTGGCATGGCATGGAGTGAGAGCCCTGACCTGGCCCAAGGTCACAGTTGACCCAGGGGTCTCAGGAAATGCTGGTTCTATCTCAGACTGGTCGCGGACTCCCTGTGGGACCTCGTGCAAGCCATTCCCTTCAAGAAACCTTCCCTGGACCTCCACTGTGCCCAGAATAAAATCTAAAACCCTTGCCAGACCCCTGCCGTCTCCATGGCCTAATCTGCTACCCCTTTCCCCCTCGATCATGAAGCTCTATACCGATTTCGCTTCTGCTTCTCTCGTTGAGTTTTTCCCCATATTCTGGCCTTTGCACATGCAGTTTCCCCTTCCTGGAATTCCGCTCCGAAGATCTGCAGATGCTCACTCCTGTGCTTCCTTGAGGCCCTGTTCCAGGGTCCCCACATTACTCCATAACCACTCAACTAAAGAGGCACCCCTTCCACTGTCAAGTTTCCTGGCTTGTCTGTTTACTTGTTTCCCTCTGTCTCCCCAAGGAGAGGAGGACCACATTTCCTTCATTCACGGCGGTGCCCCCAAGGCCTAGAAGAGTTGACACTTGATTAACTGTATGGTGGATTAATTAATTAATGAGGTTTCTCCTTGTGTTGGGGCATCAGGCTCCCCTCTGCAAAATCAGGAAGGGAGATGTGGGACCTTGGAAGGGGTCCCCATGTTTTCTCCTCATCACCCTACAAAGAGAGTGTGCGGTGGGTGGTGATGGGCCTTGGGTGGCCCAGTCTCCTGAAGAATGAGGCTGGTCCTGGAGACTTGGCCGTTATTGATCTGAGCAGGTTGTCACAGAAGGGGAAGTTGTAATTGCTGCTGTAGTTTCATTGTAACCACCGGCCCCGAAGGGAAATTAAACTTTGCAGCTAATGGGGCTATATGATCCTTCAACCTTTGATGTATTGAATCCAGCGTGGTCCCTGGAATACTGAATGGCTGCTCAGAGCATCATTTTTAAGCAGAAGCTGCTGCCTCAAAGCTGATACTCTTTTTTAGTGCCTGGGGAGGGGGTGGAGCTGGAAGATTCCTGCATTCTTACATTTCATCAACTTCCCTAGGAGGCTTAGGCCATCTCTAAGAATCAAACCATGGGGTGTTTGAGCTTGAAGGAACCTCAGGGCGTAAAGACTCACCTCTAACCTCACACCCTCTAATCCACCCTCCACACTATAGCCAGACAAGTTCCCACAAGCCTGATCTGACTATATTACAGCCTCACAAAGAACTCACCAGTTCAATGTCATTGCCTGGGACTTGACTAATCAAAGCGGACCAGCAGACTTAATTTCCCCAGGAGTTGGTTAGAAATGCAGACTCTGGGGGCCCAGTCCCAAGCTGCTGATTCAGGAATCTGATTTCTGTGCACAGAAAAGTTTGAGAAGCACTGGACTACAGGATAAATTGTAAGTTAATTTTCATGGCACATAAGCAATTTTCATCAGAAGAAGTATGCTTATTAAGAACCCGGTGTCTGGACATATGTAGACTCTTTGTTAAATCCTGACTTAGTCATGTAACAGGTGTATGGCTTTGTGTGATTTCCTTCCTTGCTTTGAACCTCACAGGGTGGTTGTGAAAAATCAAATAAATGTTTAAGTGCTTGGAAGAATGTATGGTACACAGTAAACACTCAACAAATAGCAATTCCCTTCAGCTCCTACCAAAAGCCTTCATTCATACTAAAGTGTAAGTGATTGATATAGTCAACTGATAGTCAACATGTTAATGATTCTTACACAGGTCCATTTTTTTCAGAGCAGGAAATGAGGCTCAGAGAGGTAAAATAAATTATTGAAAAGGAGTAGAGAGGAGATTTGAGCACAAGATTATCTGACTGCAGAGTCTGGGTACTTAAGTTCAACAAATGCACACTTGACTTAATTTTTTAACCAATTGTCTGGTGGATAGATTTTCAGGTGGCAAAACAGAGGCCAAAAGAGAGGAAGTGGCATCTAAGCTTCACAGCTCCTAGATTGTAGGGCTGGGAACTATAATAATTTGGAGTTATTCTTTCAACTGGAATTTCTTGAGCACATATGTTGTATCAAGCACTGTTCCAGGCTGTGAGGATGCTACAGTGGCTAAGACAGGCTCAGCATGAGGCCGCAGGAGCTGAGAGTGGAGAGCAGCGCTCTGTCCCACATAGTGTGAGGGTGCTGGGCTTCATGTCCAGATGTCCCGGTGCCTTGGAGAATTCTCCCGTCCCTCCCACCTTATCTGTTCCTGCCCTGCCTCCACCAGCCCCCTCTTTTCTCCCCTTACCTCTCCCCACACCTCAGCCCACTCCCAGCGCCGCACATCTCCTGGGCTTGCATCCAAGCTAAATAGGAGATAGGACATATTTCATCCCGGCACCATTTTTCATCCCGTCATGGACTTACAGGAAATCACCATTTCTCCTTAGCCTGCTTTCTCCCTTTGGAAGAGAGACCATGGGTGGGCCCTCCATGGAGACTTCCGTGATCAAACTGGAACACTGATTTCTCTGGGGCTGCTGGCTGCCGGTGTGTAAAGTCCTGAGAACAGGGGTATAGGCAGAGACCAGGCCAGGTGGAAATTCATACAGCATTGGGCCAGGAGGCAGGACCACTGAGCGTGCACTATTTCTCTGGAACTCTTAAAAATAACTTGAGCAAGTCACATAATCTCTTTGGCCTCTGTGTCCTCACCTGTGGAGTGATGTTCACCTACTAAGCACATTGCCCATGAAATGGCTCCTAGGTCTCCGTTTCCTACCATGTCCTGGACTCAGATACAGAAGCATCTTTCATGGGCACATGCTTTACAGATAACACGTGTGATAGAAGCTCAGGTAAGGGAGCAGGTTAAGGGCGATGTTTGGCATGGCCTTACTGGGTTTGAGGAGCCCAGGAAGGCCCAGCGGCAATGACAACCCTGAGTCGGGAATTTGGATCTGGAACTTGGGAGAGGAGCTGTCGATGGAGATGAGAACCTGGCAGTTGTAGCAGACACTGTAGGGGCCCCCAACCCACATCTCTGGAGCCTTACTTTATAAAGCTGGCTGGGCTGAGTTCCAACAGCCTAAGGGTGTTGCCGTTGGCCTGCACCTGCTCTGCTTCCCTGCAAACAAGCTAGAATTGCCTGAAAACTAACACTCACCAGGAGCGACCCTCAACCAGCGATCTGGGGAAGTTGGTGAATCAATGGCCCCAGCCTCCTGTCTCCTTGAGCAAAATGACCCTGAGAAGCACATTCTATACTGCTTCCCAGTAGTCTCCAGCGGGGTTGAGCTCTAGTTGACCAGCAGTATCTGGTTTGGTTTTGTACCTTTGGTCAGCCATCTTACCCTCACTGTTTTACTTATGCATGCACGCTCCTTCCCAGTGTTTATGGGGACTAAGATGTGAACTACTTACACTCAAAAGTTGGCTCAGGATCCTCATTACTGGGGAAATCAAACCAAAATGGGAGTCCACCTCAAAGAACTGGACTATGGAGCTAGGAGAAGGCAGAAAGGAAGCAAGTCAAGAAATGAGAACCAAAACTCGTGGATATGGATATACTTAGCACAGAGAATTGGGAAGCTTGCTCAGAGGTAAGGAGAAATCGGGAAAAGACAGGATTCTAAGAATGAGGAAGAAGAGAGGCTTAGGTGTCTCGGTGAGCAATGGCAAGGCTAAGTGAGAGGTTAAAAATGAGAATGGGGATAGGTGCTTAGATATAGCAATTTTATCATTAATGATTATGTGCAGAGCCATTGTGGTAGGACGAGATCGGAGCTAGATTTCCAGAAGTTAAAATGGGGTGGAGCAAAATATAAATGAGTATGATTACTTTTTAACACTTATTTTCTAAGTACATTTTATGTGTGGTTAATACATGTCACATTTATACCATTGGACTTTTATTGTCTCCCTAAAGATTAAGTCATGATACCCATTTTATGGACAAGGAAAATGAAGCTCACAGTGGCCCAGGTGACAAGCTAGAACATTAGCAAGGAGCAAGGAGACATGATGGGGTGTAAAATTATTATTTATTGAGCATGTACTCTGTACAAGCCCTAAAAATTACTAGTTGTGTAAATTTGTGAATGCTACTTAACATCTACGTGCCTCAGTTTTCTTATCCAGAAAATGAGGGAATTTATACTGTATGTGGAGTTTCTATGAGGATCTTGTTATTATATGTAAAACATTAAGAACAGGATGAATTGGTGAGTATTTAATAAGTTAGTAATTGCTATTTTTATTATCAATGTTAATATTATTACTACTATCACAGTGCCTGTAATCTATAGTTACAATACATCATTGCTAATTTTTATAGCAGCTGGAGTTTGGCATTGTCTCCAGTTTACACATGAGATAAATGAATCCCAGAAACTTGCCCAAGGTCACAGAATTAGAAGGAAAAGAGCATGTGTTTGAATCCTTTTCTACCTGATTCCAAAGCCCATTTTCTCCCATTACATCAGGGTTGGGCTGAGTTTTCCCAAGTCAAGAGTGACTTGTAGTTGGAAGGGAGAGGACAAGGAAGAAATTGAAGACAGAAGAGCGTAAGTGGAAAGCAAGTGTGCCTACAGTTGTAGGTAGGAGAGTGTAATCAAAAGTTCAGACTAACAGATTTATCTTGGACCTTATCATACAGATAAGAAAGAAGAAAACCGGAGAAGGTGAGTTTGGCATTTTGACAATAGTGCATTGTGGGTGAGAACCAAGGCTTCGTACTGTCCTGAGAAAATTAGGTTTCATGTTTTTCAGCTGTGAGCAAACAGGAAGAAAGTGGGAGTAGTTAAAGAGGAGTGAAATTGGCCTGGCCATGACAGGCATCATGGCCAATAATGAAGAGGGGAACAAATTCATGTGGGACCCAACAAGGGCCAGGGGAAATAGCTCAATCTGACGTATGACAGGTTAGATGTGTACTGATCCTAGGTTAAGAGTCACAACTCTTACTGGTTCAAAGATTAAGGGTGATAACAAAGTGCAATATAGTATGAGAGAAACACCAAAGATGGCCTGGCCAGGTAGCTCAGCTGGTTAGAATGTTTTCCTGATATGCCAAGGTTGCGGGTTTGATCCCTAGTCACAGCACATACAAGAATTAACTGATGAATGCATAAATAAGTGGAACAACAAATTGATATCCCCCCTCTCTTCCTTCCTTCCTTTCTCTCTCTAAAAATCAATCAATAAAATTTTTTTTAAAAGCATCAAGGACTTGAGTCAGATTTGAAGTCCGATTCTGTCAATGATTGGCTTTGTGACCTGTGCTCAGTCAATTCCCTTCTCTGAGCCTTAGATTCCTTATTTATATAATGGGGTTAATAGTACATTTTCTACAGAGCGATTGGGCAAAGTAAATGAGATCATATTTGCATGTGTGTGCACTGTAGAAAATGGCAATACTTTGTATTAACAATGACGTAGTCACGACTTAGCATTTCCCCAATTCCTGATGCAAGTTAAACTGATGTCTCTTTCTGTATTTTGCTTTCCCCCATGGGGAGACTGATGGAGCCGGTACTGTTTTCTTTACATTTGCCTTTCATGAACCTGGGCTTGGACTAAGCCTGGATTAAATCTTGGAAAGATGGGATTCCAAGGAAGACAGATTATTAATGGCTCACCTTTCCTGAAAGGGAGGTTTGATGCTTCGGATTGTCAGACGGAGCCCAAGTCAAGCACTTTGTTGGAAATTCTTACCTTAGATGAAATGTCAGGCAAGAGCTGGGGCAATGACGTTGTAGGTGTGGTTCTGTGTGTGGTCGAGGGTTCTGTATATGTTAATCTACCGAAGGGAGGTTTTATGAACTTCTGGTGAGATTAGTTCACATTAAGACCCTGTTTTCTTTTTTTTTAAAAAAATAATTGAACAATCCTTCATTGTTCATTTACCACAAGCCCATGAAGCTGTGCAAGGATCAGCCCTAGTGAGCCCGTCCCCAGCAGCTGTCCGTGGTGCTGAAATATTTGCCTTGGTGTTCTCACATGGCAAAGGGGAGTCCATCAGTGGCTCTAGTCCATGGCCTCTCTACCTTTAAGAAACCTCCCCGATTTCCTCTCTGTAATAAATCTGAAGGTTATGGCACATGTCCTATGTGTTCAAAAATAACCTTCAACCATCTAAAGCCCTGAGCCTTGTTGGTCTCATCCACCCATAACTCTTATCATCTCTCTGGCTGGAAAATGAATGGACAATTTGAATCCTTGACTTGGTTTCCAACATTTTACTCCAAGTCCTTCATGAGATCCAGCTATGCTCTACCAGCACATGTATTGGCAGACTTCAAACCATTTTTAAGGAGGGCTGTGTTCTGTGCAAAAGAAGCAGAGGGCAGCAGAAAAACCTGGATTGAATGATGGCTTAAATATTGACCAGTTATGTGTCTTGCACAAATTGTTTAATATCTCTGAGACCTCCTCTCATCATCTCTACAGAAGGGAGGGCATTTGAGAAGATAAACAAGGTAGCTATATGTAAGGAGACCAGATCGTAACAAAGTTCTATATATAGGGGAAATTAATGTTAAAAGAAGGGATCTTTCAAGTCAATATGTTTTATTTTACTGCCATTTCTAAAAAAATTCTCAGCCATGTTTTCCCTTTATTCTCTTATAGTTTTTGGTAGGTCACTTAGCCTCTGTGTACCCCTGTGTCCTTGTCTGAAAATTGGGGGTGATAGTGGTGGTTTTGGAAAGTTCCTTTCCTTCATAACCTGTGGGATTGTGTGGAGGTTGAAGTTTGCTGAAGAGAATGCAAGTGATATGCAAATTGTAAAGTGTGCATGTTCAAGGCAAAAGACCGGTTAAAAATGTAAGCAATAGGCAGAGGTCAACGTTAAAGCGTTTGACCTTTATCCCAAGGAAAGTATGGTAGGTTTTATCGGCACGATGACTTGGTCAGGTTACGGGTGGAAGGTGCCCCTGGCCGCAGTGTGGATATTGCATTGGAAGGGAGTGGGGCTAGGCTCGGGGACCTGTCGGGTAAATGTTGTAAGTATCCAGGCACCCGGGCTTGGTGGCTGGGACTGAGGTGGTGATAGAGGGGTGAAGTGACATGAAGTGAATCCAACTGAGAGATATTTATGAGGCCCTGTCTACTGGCCGGGTGTAGGTGACAAGAGAAAAGGAAGTGAAATCTCTAGACCTGGAAGCTGGATGTTGGGAGGGCCGTTTGTTAAGCACAAAGCGCAGGAACGGAAACAGGAAGGGTTGGGAGTGGAGGTGATGTTTCCCATTCTGGGCATTTTGACTTTGTGGGGCCATGGGGCATCCAAATGAAGATACAAAAACCCAGAGCTCAGAAAACAGACCTTGATGGAGGATGAGGATAGCGTTAAGATGCAAATAACTCTGATGTTCTCTTCTCCTCTATTCCCCAAAGGATCTTTCCCTTCCCTGAACTCTTTGAGCTTGTTGGTGCCACACAATTAGGCACTTAATTGCTTTCTAATTGATACGCGCCTTAGCCTGTCTCACCAGATAAATTTGCAAGCTCCTTGAGGGCAGAGGGATCTTTATAATAATCTCCAAGCCTCTCCCTGGGCACCCCATAAAATTTATGAGGTGTACGAATGAAGGAGAGGAGAATGGATAGCTTGTCCGTCAGTGATGGTCCCTCTAAACCTCAGTTTCTCCATCTGTAGAACGGGAGTCACCAGGCTTTCTTCAACCCTTAGGCAATCGCTTAGGTTTTCTAGTTTTTGTTCATCCCTCAAAATGGTGGAGAGGGAGCTGGGGAGGGGAGAGGAAGCAGTTGATTAGGCTCCTAAAATGCAGGAAATAGAAATGAAAGAAAGAAAAAAACAGAGGAGAGAAACGAATTGCTTCTCTTCGGTAGTAACCGGCGCAGAGCAAAACAAACAAGTCTAACGGAATGCTTTGGCGATTATACAGACAAACAAATCACTTTCCCAAAGTGCTTCTTGGGGGAATTACGACTCCTGGAAATGAAACACAAACAGATTATTAAAAAAGAGCTCCCCGTTGGGAGAGAAACAGTATTTACAAGAGAAGATGTGCCTAGCCGGACCTCTAATTGCTGTTCATTATCTCATATTGATTTAATTAGCTGCTGCACTCAGGTCTGAATTGCCTGCTGCCCGCAGCAGGGGACCCGCAGAGAGAGAGAGGGTTCAGATTGACCGAGCAGACTCCTGCCATCTCTCACCCTCCTCCTCCTTCTCCCCCGAAACATGGGGGTCAGCTCATGGGGTGTCATTGCAATGGCCAAGTGGTGGCCGGGGCTGGAGGTGACCAGCCACCTCCAAGGCCTGGCAGGCTGTCCTGTCTCTGTGTGTGCCTCAACTGGGGTGGCGGTGAGGAGCTAATTAGCTGCAGTAATTAGAGAGGGTGTCTTCATAATGTGGAATTAGAGTGGGATGGTAAAAGCACAGGGAGATATATGGCCTGGGTTGGAGGTGGCAATGGGGGAGAAGCAGGCAGGGGGAGGATGAGGTGGCCTCCCAGTGTGTCCTCTGGCCTCTGTAGGGTGACTTTTCTACCCCTTTATCCAGGGTCGCCAGTTCCATGTCAGGCTATTCAGCCATTTGTGGCCTCTTCACTCCTCTGTGACCCAGACACTCCAACTGAGCAGAAATTTCCAGATGAAGAAGAAAGGTTATTAACGTTTCTCTCTAGTGGGCATCTGGGACCAATTGTTTTGAAGATTTGGGGTTTATAATTGCAAGTGATTAATGGGGGAGTAGGCAATCAGGCTCAAAAGGTTGCTAATTGCTCTTTTAACATAATTGTGTCCGAGTGAGAACAGTGTGTGTGCACAAGTGGGGCGAGCGGAACGTTCGGGGTGGGCACTACATGGTGTCTGTGCCTTTCTCCCCTCCACCCAGCCATTCGGCAAACCTCCTGGCTGAGCGCTGGGTGCTGGGGACACAGCAGTGCATGACACAAATCCCCTGCCCTCGAGGGCCTTACTGGCAGCTGGGCTTGGGAGCACCAAGGCGTGGAGTTCTCTTATCCAGTCTGTTTGTGCCAAGACAACTGAACCGACCCTTGTTAGCACCCGCACCTACCAGAGAACTCATAGTGTTGTCCAGGGAGGAAGAGGGGTAGCAGTGAACTTGATAAGACCACACTCCTTTGGAACTGCTAACTGGGACAACTATATGTAAGTGCAGCACAGTCTAGAACCAGACAGAAAGGAAAGCAAACATGATCTTGGACAGGCTGAACAAAATATTCCAAAGCAATGAATTAAGGTCCTGCACTGCTAGGAAAAATCCTCAGGCCTACAACCTAATAGCTTACAACCTAATATCTTTATAGAGACACCCAAACAAACAGGAATACATACACAGGTCACACCTTATAAGATATGCCAAACCCGACAGGAAAGAAAATACAGGCTTACAAAAGAAAGTTGGGGCTTACTCAAGGTTGTGTAATCTATAAATTAGGTTTTAGTTTCCTAATCTCATATTCTTTGCATTAGGCTCATGGTAGATTCCCCAAAGGTTAGATATGAAAATTCCTTAGATTTATTGTGTTAAAGAGTGGCAATTAGGTTTTGTCTTGTTCACAAAGTTTGCATTTCTTAGCAGTGGCTGCTTAGGATGCTGCATTGGGAAAGCCTTCTAAATGTAGATCTGGTCACAGTGGAAAACTGATCAGTGATCAATTGGTAATGTCTGCTTTGACTCAGGGAGGGGTGCAGTGGTATGCATACCACACATGTGCCATGTTTGATAAAATTGGACTCCCTTATCTTTCAGGTATGGAACCAGAGTTTCAAAGAATGGGAATGACTTGCCTGAGGCTCTTAGGAGTCACTTGGGCAAGAATTTATTCATTCACATCCGTAGATTCAGGATGACAAGAAAAATAGGAACCATGTCTTGGGTTCTTGAGGAGCGTACACATTGCTGAGATGGCCGAGACATAGATTAGGGTGTGTAGAGAGAGTCCAGAGAACTAGTGAAGGGAGAGCATCATAGAGGAGGAGGAGCTTGGGGACTGAGCTAATTTGGGCTGCTGAAAATATTGAGGGAAGATAGGTTAGGTGAGGTTACAGCAAAGTCAAAGGCAAAGAAATGGAGAGGAGATATATGCATCAGACTTATGTAAGAGGCTGGCTTGGCTCAAGTGGAGGCTGATAGTTAGCAAGGGGTGGGAGACAAAGCTTAGCATCCCATAAAGGAAGAGGACCTTTCATCATTTCTGGTCCCACTGTAATGATCATGGTGCCTTGTACAAAATAGGCGTTGAATACGTCCACCTTTAGTCCTTGTTCTAATGTCACCAATTCACCCAATAAACATTCAATGGATGTTTCGCATGTACCAGATCCAGGACTGAATACTGGGAATAGTGGGAATACAAATCATTGACATGGTGGCTGTTCCCACGGTCCTTACCATGTGGCAGGAGAGGCCGCATGGCCAGTTAAAAGAGTTCTGGGCTAGGCACCAGGAAGCTTGGGCTCTGGGCTGGTGCAACCACAAATTGGCATTGTTATTTTGAGAGAAATCACTGAAAATGTTAGGGTATGTTTCCTCTTTCATACAGTGGTAAGTAAACATGAAAACCCACAATTGAGTCATGTTACTACTTAGCTTAGAGCTCACTAGGGACTTCCCACAACACTTAGGAGCCAAGTCATTCAAAGCTCACCCTGGCATTTCTGCACTATGGGGTCCTGCCAATTGCTTCCTCATCTCATACCATTGTCCACCCTGATCACTCTGCTCAGGCTTCCTTCTGCTCACCCAAGCTCTAAGCTCATTCCTACCTTCGTGTCTTCATAACTGACTCCTCCACTTTCCATCTGCCTGGCTTCTTTTCATCCTTTGGGCCCCACTATGAATGACACCTCTTTCGAGAAGACTTCCCTGACTACTCTGCCTCTGTGGGAGCCCATTGCTCTCTGTCATAGCACTCTTTGCTTCATGTAGCTCCTATCACAGTTTGTAAGTGTCTGTTGACTGGTTGGTTATCTTTTTTTCCCTTCTCTTTCTCTGACAGTTGGTGAGCAGGCATCCTGTCTGCATCTCCCCCGTTCATTTCATTCCCATTGTCATACCTGGTGATGTCTGGCTCATAGTTATAAATATGTGTAGAATGAATGAACAGACAAAAATATGGCCCTGGGGGGGTTAAACCTGCAGGAGGGTCAACTTGGCTGGACTTTCTCAGAATCAGGAAACACGGACTCATATCCTAACACTCACCTAACATATCCTATGTGACCTTGAGCAAATTCTTCTGCCTCTCTGGTCCTGTCTTCATGTATAAAATGGTGGTAATCAGTGTACCCACTGTAGAGTGTTGTCTCAGGTCAAAAGGAGATAAAAAAAGCACTAGACTTAAAGTCCGATGCTCAGAGCTCTGCCCTTTTCACCTATTTATTGTAGTTCTCCGTGGTTCCTAATGGACTGCCTTGGGTAGTACAGGGAGGGATAAGAAGGAAGGGGTGGGCCGGGTAGAAGAGCCCCAACCATCAAACGGGGGGCAGGAGATTGGATGAGGCCTTTGAGCACCACCCTGCCCTGCACTTCAGAGTCTCTCGCTGGTCCCAGACTATAAAGAAACAAGCCCCTTGGAGCTCTGATTTAATTAGCTCGGTGATATTGCCCTATCGATCACTCATTTCAAGTCCGCCAACCGGGGGAAGTGTGGCTTGCCCATCACCCTCTCACTTATCATGGAAGGAAAAGCAGACATCGACTTGTTTATTCAAGCTCAGCCCAAAGCACCCCCTCCGTCCTCCTCACACACATATTTGAGTTTGGATAAATCTCTTCTTCACACTCATTGGTGAGCCCTTTATCCCCCTCCCTGGGCTTCCCAGGCCCTCTCCCCATTGCCTCTTTTCCAACTGAATTAACTTCAATATTTTTTTGATGGAAAAGTGTTTGCTTTATCTCTGGTGTTAGGTGTCCTAATTGTTTCCTTCATCCTGGGTAATACCTCCTTAATTTAGCAGTGGCCTGCCTCTTCCCTAGCGGCCATAGCCTTTAGGCTTTTTCTGCAGCTGGGTGATGCTGGGTCTGGAGGGGACCCAGTCAGCTCGGGGGGGCTCTTCTCTCTTCCACCCTCCTGCTTGCTGGTCTGTCTCCGCCCCTTCCCTCCCTTCCCCTCTCCTCCTCCTCTTCCTCCCTCCCTCCCCCTCCCTCCTTCTTTCTCTCTCTGTTTCTCTCTCTTTCTCTCCCTCTCCCCAACCTTGGACCTCCCTCCCTCAGCCTCTCCCCATTTCCTGGAAGGAGAATTCAGAGTCACTTACACGTGAGAACCTGGCAGGAAAAGGCACTGGGCCATTGCTGCTCGGAGGGGCCAGCTGGGATCTAGGCACTTCCTACACGTGGGAGCCTCAGTGGCCTTGAATTCAGGGTCTCCCCAGATGTGTGATGCTCAAAGTGAGCCTCAGGAATCCCTGGTCAGGGGGCAGGAAGAGAGGGGCTTGAGGTCTAATAACTTGGAAACTGCTTCATATTATGTAGGGGGCTCTTGGAGATCACAGAACACTTTGGGAAATTAAAGGCTCTGAGGCAGGAGTGAAATTTGTTAAATTTTATTTCATCCAAAGACTTCTAAATGTATCAATTTTGCCAAGTGCTATAGGGAACTAACTCCCTTGTGAGGCATTGGTTTCATATAACAGGGTTCTCTCTCCCCTCCTCCTTCTTTGGCAATCAAAGTGCTACTCCCCCGCCTGCCACCTTATTTTTAAAGATTCTTTCTATCTTCTGCTTTCTGAGGTGCACCAACATCATGAGGAGGAACTAATTACCCCTCATCTATGTCCAGAAGAGATAAGTTTAAGACTGGGTAGAGAACTTGTTACAGTCATTTCTTCTGACGAGTTTGTCTCTGATTGGACTGCTTGGACACAAGTTCAGATCCCAGCCCCACCACTGAGTGACTCATACCACCATTACTGCTAGATCATGCAAGGATGTATTGAATAACGTCAATGAAATGAGAGATTCCTGGAAAATATTCAGCACATTCTAGTGTATATGTGTTCACATGTATGTGTATGGGTGCTTATTGAGGTGAATTTCACATACATGAAACCAGCCATTTTAAAGTGTACAGTTCATTGGCATTTGGTACATTCACAATGCCATGCCACCATCATCTTAATCTAGTTCCAAGACATTTTCATCCCCTCAGAAGGAAACCCCATACCCAGTAGCAGTCCCTCCCCGTTCACCCTCCTCCAGCCCCTGACAGCCACCAATCTGCTCTCTCTCTGTCTCTGTCTGTCTCTCTCTCTCTCAATTTATCTATTCTGGCTATTTCATATAAATGGAATGATACAAACATGACCTTTGTGTCTGGCTTCTTTCACTCAGCATAATGTTTTCAAGGTTCACCCATGTTATAATATGGGTCAATGTTTTGTTCCTTTTTGAGGCTGAATCATATTGTACTGTGTGGCTGGCCATAGTTTGATAGCCACTGATCACCCAGTATGTTCTCTAATAGAATGGTTGACGGCACCCCCTTCTCTCCTTTGGGTAAAGGGTAGGAGAAGTGTGATTGATAGGACCCACACTGGAGTGAGAATTAAAAATTAACATGAGGTGGTGGGTACAGCTCTGGACTGTCAGGAGGCCTGGACTCTGCTTTTTGGTTTTGCCGTGTGACCTTGGGAATCTCCCTTCCACAGTTTGGGCCTCAATCTTCCCACCTGTAAAATGGGAGTTGATCGAGATGATTTCCTGGTTACTTCCTGTTCCAACATGCCTTAGTTCTGGAGGCTTCTGGACTTTGCAATGGGGTCACCTTATCTGGAGGAAACCTTCTAAGGGATAATGAGAGGCCTGTTTTGTCAGATTCCCATTCGCGTTTCAGGCCCAGGGCTGATACAGACAGAAGAGCCTCAGCATTTCCACCTGTAAAACTAGGCAGGACATGTTGAATTAGGCTTTAGTTTTCCGTTCCTCGCAATGACACACTAAGTGTAACAGAGCTGGAATTTTTGCAGCTCTTCCTGAGCAGCATGCTGATGAGGCTGGGATTAGTCACACTTGATTTGAAAAACCAGCGCTCATCGATCGGACCCATTGCCAGCAGCCTGGCCAACTGCTCTCCAGGTGAGCCGTTCCACTGACCCGCATGGGGCTATCCACGAGCTCCAGACCCGGGTTTTCTTTTTCCGTAGCTCCTCCTCCAGTCTCATTTTGACAAACTAAGAATGTCTGCGCTCATTTCTGTTAAAATGGAGTGGCTGGCAACCATGGTCTAATTAGGATTGATGAGCACTCAAGCATGGCAGCCCACCTCCGAGACCAGGACTGCGGCAGCAGAAGCCACACCAGGAACAGCGGTGGAGACAAGGGGGACCTGTGCGTTCCGGGGAATCCGCTGGGCTCACTCTCTGAGCTCAGGGGTCTGGCCTACGGGATGGAGACCTCACAGCTGGGTCTCAGAGAAGGGTCTACTGGTCAACTGTGATTTTGGGCGCAAAAGGAAACCCAACGTACTTGGTGCGACAGGGCCAATAGCTATCACGTTGGGCAAGTAATCAAAGGTAGCATTAGGCACTAGACTCTGTGCTCCAGGAGGAGAGAAACCGTATCACTCATTTTGTTCCCTGTCACCCCTCCAACGCAAACACAGGAAGTCATTCATCGTCACTGCTCAGTAAGTATTTGCAACTTGCCCTAAAGCCATGAAGCTGGAATGTGGTAAATCTGGGATTTAAACCCAGACAACCCTAGAGCAGAACATCTGGATTTCCCACCTGACACAATCCTCCTTGTCCCACATGTATCACATGCTGCTGTCATTGTTATTGACTGGATGACAATTGCTAACACAAGGCAGGACCTACAGGAGGTGCTCAAAAATGCTCATGGCATGAAGCTGGATAAGATCTCAGGGTAATTTTCTGCAGCAGGAAGGACTCGAGTTTTAGACTGTAAGCTGGAACTGTTGTGTATCCCCGGCCCCAGCCCGGGACGCAGCACATGGCTGGAGATTAACATTTGTGGGCTAAGCTGAACGTCTGTATCCAGCCCCGTTTGCCCCAACAGAATGAACCCCATTACAGGAGGGATATTTAAGAATGTTGTCTTTCAAGATACATTGCCTGAAGGCCAATCATCGTTTGGACATGTTCTCAGCACCCCCAGTTTGAGATGACTGAACTAAAGCTCAGAGAAGTTGGCTTAGATTAGGTTCCCAGGCAATAGGCTCTGAGATGGATGGAAAGTCGCATGTGGAAGGTGTACTGTGGCGTGATCTTGGGAGATACACCTAGAATGAAGGAGGGAAGGGAGGAAGGGGGAAAGGAAGGAAGGAGGAAAAGAAGGAAGGAAGGAAGGAGGGAAGGAAGGAAGGAAAGAAGGATTTGTAGGCACAGACACTGATGCACCATGAAATTGCTACTGAGGCCTCAGCTGATTGTACAGGGAGCTCTAGAGCTGGAATAAACCTTCAGATTTGCACCAGACTGGGGGACGGGACAGGGCCTCTGTGCGCATGATGGTTATAATCTGGGACCCGTGAGTGAATAGACCTCAATGTGCCCCCTCCTCTGGCTGTCCTGGCTGTGTGACTCCGGTGACTTCCCCACTTGGCACTTCAGTTCCCTTCTACATTAAATGGGGTTAATTCTTCTTCAGTGAACTTTAAATGAAGCAGCACAAACAGCACCAAAGATACACTCCTTCCTTCCTTCCTTTCTTTTCCTTCCTTCTTCACCCAGCAGCACTAGGGGGAGAAAAATGAGGTTCTTTTAATTTGCATCTTGTGAGTGCGGGATACACAGCTTCAAAGACCAAGCCGAACGCAGCAGCTTTTATCACAGGTCTTTTCCTTGCCCCCAAGAGAGGCTGTTTGACTACATGCCAATGTTTTGTTGATTTAAGAACTCAGTATGCCTGTCTCCTCCAAGGTACTACACACTCTGAAAAGTTCCTCTCAGTCCAGCCATTAATCACCCTCTGTAATGAAGTAACACAGCAACCTGTAATGAGGGTATTGATTTTTTGGTTTAATTGTTTACTCCTGGGCTCTACCTCTAGCCTGTGAGCTTCATGAGGGCAAGGACGGTGCCCGTTTTTATTCACAGTTGGTTGCTATCGTCTGCCTCAGTGTGTGGCACCTAGAAGATTCTCAATAAACGTTGCTTGAATAAAGGAATGAGTGGATTCAAGAGGTTTATGGCCAAGTTTCTTCCAGGTATTACACTAAGTGTGGGAGAGGAGTTGGTAGTTAGCAAGGAAACTCAGTGATAACGATTCTTCGCTTTCAGACTATGCTTTTATAGCTTTCTTAGCACTTAATACTGATGAGGGCCTAGGGTGAAAATGATAATGATGGTGACAATGATGATGGGGACAACGATGAGGGTAATCCTGAGAGTTTGATGGTGGTGATGATGATGGTGGTGATGATGATGATACCACTTTCTGAACTGTTATTCTCTTCTAGATAGCGTACATGCTATATGTCCCATGATTCTTCCAATAACTACATATGTTATTTCCATTATTTTACAGATGAAGGAATGAGGCTCAAAGAACTTGTCTAAAGTCATCCAGCAGGTAAGGGCTTGAAGAGGTGAGACTTGAACTCAAGATTGTTAAACTTTGCTCTCGCCCATAAAATTCTAATACTTTCTGTGGCCATGATATCAACTAACACCTTCAATGTAATAATAATCAGGCCATCATCGATCACACAGCCAGGAGAGACAGAAATTTTCACCATGGAACTTGTATCATTGTAGGAGAAGGCTCAGAGCTTTGGGGGGCCTTGAAACAGAAGAGAACACAGAGGCAGGGTCCTTGGATACTAATTCCAACATTGCCTCTTACTAGCATATGAACTTGGGTATGCCAGTGTATCTCACTGAAACCCAGTTCTCTTGTAGATAAAATGGGACTGATGACACTTACCTCATTGGGCAGAGATGAGGGTTTCTGAAATCACAGGTGTGGAAGTGATTTATACACCAGAGAGCTCTGTGCTGTTGGATACCGTCAATTCCAATGCCTTGATGAGTCAATATCTTCATGCTTTTGACAGTCTGGTGAAATCTCTGTGTGCTCAGTTTCACTACTTAAATGAATCACCTCTAAGTCCTCTGCCTCTTACATTCAATGGCTTCCGAGGAGCAACATAAGCTGCTTTCTTCAAACACTGAAAAAAAGACATGGTGCCTAAGTGCTGGGCCTGAGTGTTGGCAAAATCGATAAGAAAATGCTCCTTACTAAATTTGTTCTTGCCACCTGGCTTATGTTTCTGTCCAGTAAATATTCCACCTTCAGGCCCATCTCAGGGCCTTTGCACTGGAGGTTTACACTGCTTTCCCCTCCATGCGCTGGGGTGTGAGCTCAGACATCACCTTCACAGATAAGCCCTTGGGCCCACCTCATCTAAAGAAGTGCCACCTGCCACGTCCCATCCCCACTCTTCGTGGTTCTATTGTCTTTTCAGCATCCACCAAGTCAGCTGGAATTGCCCTGTCAGTTTTTTCTATTCTCTGTCTGTGGCATGAAAACATATGCCCCATGAAAGCTGGGCTGTGTTGATCTTGATTATTGGGGTATCCCCAGATGTCTGAATAAGTGACTGGCAAAAACAAGCCCTTGATAAGTATTAGTGGAATAAAGCACTGAATAAATGCTTTCTACCCCCTGGTACCCGGGGATGCCATGTTGTGGGTGGACATCGTCCTTCTCAATCTCAGATAGGAGATGCCACATCCCATTTCCAGTCCCCGGAGTCACCGAGTGTCATGCCTGATAAATGGCCATCATTATTGGAAGGCACCAGACCTTATTTCTCGGCTGGAGCTGACACCAGTGTCTCCTGCCAAACGCGGGTGAAGGAGCGGTGTCCAAACTCGGAAGGGCCAGGAGAAGGCGGGTGTCCTGGTCCATGCTGTTTCCGGAAAAACAGTCCAATTTTCTTATTTCTGTCTACTTGTGAAATCTGCTGTCACCCTTTTGTAAAGATGTCTGAGAAAGTAAAACCACATTTCCCGGATCCGAGGACACAATAGTTTGCGCAATTATAACCCAACATATCACAGAAGTCAGATTGGCACTTACTGCCTGCATAATAAATCACTCATTTCCCTGTCAGGGCCCAAGACCTTTTATATCTGGTAGACAAAAAAAAAATTAAGTTTATATTGCTCGATTAAAAATTCAGCAGTTTAAGGGCATGAAAAGAGGAGGATGTGAATTGTATCATCATTAAGCAGGCAGAGATAAATAAAGCACTGGGAGAGGAAATATGAAAGGAAAGAGGGAGACAATGAGAAAAAATAAACCTGCTGGTCACTTGTCACTTCTTAGACTTAAGAATGTCAGCAGAAACTTTATTAATTTATTCTTTCTAATGGTCCATATTCAGGAACTAAGGCTTTGGGGTGCAGAGAGTATTCTAACCTTCCTTTCCTTCCTCCTTCCCTTCCCTTCCTTCCTTCCTTCCTTCCCTCCTTCCTTCCCTTCTTCCTTCCTCTCTCCTTCCCATCATCCTTTCCTCCCTTCCTTCTCTTCCAAAATTTCACCTTTGCCCCCTACTCTTTATAAGCCACACTGCAAAACCCCACGCATCCAAAGTGAGTCAGCCAGAATTCTATATTGAGAGGGACCTGCAGGCTCTTTGGAGAAAAGACTATTACAGCCCAGACTGACCAATGTCGTGATGATGGAAGCAGAGAGAGCTGGGGGTTGGGGGGTGCCCAACATTCAGCCAGGGGACTGGTCAGGGAAGCATCTAAGAGAAAGTGCTCTTTCAGTTGGTTCTTAAAGGAGGCGTAGGTATCAGTCAAGTGATGGACAGGAGACAGAGTAGGGAATGACATTCCACGTAAGAGTGTACGTGTGCCAAGGCTCAGAGGCATGATGGAGCTGGGTGCGGTTTTGCAGGGGGTGCAGCCTAGATGGGTGGGGGTGTGGTGAGAGCGAGGCAAGGCCCAAGTCACGAGGGACCTCGTGAGTTGAATGAGGAAGCTTGTACTTGGCTTTCACCGGATTGAAAGTTCCTTCAAGGGAGGGACTCTGTCTTTTTTATCATTTTACCAGTGAGGCCTCATTTCCCAGCGCACTGTCACACAACAGAACTCAGTAAGTATTTGTGGACTGACTTTATGATTCCAGAAGTCATTGGGGAGCCACTGAAGAATCTTGAACACAGGAGCAACATGATCATATTTGCACTCTAAGACGATCCTTCTGGATTGGAGGAGAAAGAGAGGTGTTGGAGAACTCTAGGCTTAGAAGCTGTGGTCAAGGCTGTTAATGGTCCTTCACCATCCAATTTCCTCTTCTTACTTTAGTAAGAGAATCTCCTGAGGCTGAGCAGAGCATAGGGCTGCCTAGCTAGTGACTACATTTCCCAGCCTCCTTTGCAACTAAGTATGGTCATGTGACTAGGTTCTAGCCAGTGACATGCGAGTAGCTATAATGGGTGCATCTTTCACACTACTTCCTTAGAAGGAAGCTGATTGCCCCATTTTCCTTTCTTTCCCTTGTCTTGAGTGTAATCATGATGATGGGTATACAGCCTCAACCACGACGATGAGGATCACACTCTCGATTGTGACTGGCAAAGTCTGCCTGTGAACCGATGCTACCTGGCCATCTGTGTTTGTAAATAAAGTTTGATTGGGATACAGCCACACTTATGTATTTAGCTATTGTCTATGGTTGCTTTCTTGCTACAATGACAATTGAATGGTTGTGGCTGAGATTCACATGCCATTCAAAGCCTAAGATATTTTCTATCTGAGCCTTTACGGAAACGTTGCCAATCCCTGCTCTAGCGGATGGCAGAGCAATGATACAGAAGGAACCTGGGTCTCTGCATGGCTTTGTGGAACAGGGGCACCTACTGACTTTGGCAGCCCATTGACATTGAGAGATCGATGAGAGAAAAATGAACTTCTCTCTGGTTTTAGATGCTGACTTTGGGTTTTCTTTGTTATGTTGGCAACTCATCCCTATCTAATACAAAGACTAAGTAAGAGTTAGTGGCGTTGGGGAAGGTGTAAGATGGTGGTGGTCTGAACTAAGCAGAAGTGAGCAGAATCCAGGGGCCTGGGGGACCTCAGGTGGGCAAGTCTGGTGTCTGAGTAGATGAAGATGTGAGGGAAGAATCAGAAATGACTCCCAGGCCAAAACCAGTGAATCCAGGGGACAGGGGAGCAGGTTGGGAGATGATGCCAAGTTCAGGTTTGCTGCATGATGTCTGAGGTAACTGTGGGTTCCAGTGGGACTGGGAGGCAGTTGGCCCTCAGGGGAGGGTTGGGAGCAGTGACACAGTGTGTATCAATATGGTACAGTGTGTATGAATAAGGTAGACCCCACCTCTTGGCAATTGGATGCTAACACCAAAGTTTGTCTGAGTTAGAAAAGACTTTTGCTATCACCCAGCTCATTTCCCCATTTTAGCACTATGGCTACTGAGGCTGAGAAGGCACAACAGACTCTTCCAGGGTCACACAGAAGGCTGTGGGAAGAGCCCAGAGTTCCCGATTTCTGCTTTAATGCTTGATTCACTCCTCCTTCCTGGTTGTCCACATGCTGGGCCCTCTACCAGGCAGATGGGCTGAGGCAGAAAGCCAAACACACATGGCTGCTGCCGAGAAAATGATGGTGCATCCATTGCGAGAAGCACCTGATTTCAGAGATGTTGAACCCTGCCAGATGTGCATCCTAGAGGATGAGCTATGGTAATAGGAGTGGCTTCCATTTCCCGAGTGCATGCTCTGTGCCAGGGGCTGTGAGAAGTGCTTTCCATGGCTGATCACAGTCCTTATAACACAGAGACAGGAGGTACTACTAGCCTACTTTATAGATGAAGAAAAATAAGGTTCCGAGATGCTCATCTCTAGCCAAAGGTCACACAGTGAGATGGCCAGAGTTTTGAATTCATTAATTCATTCATTCCTTCAACAAATACTGAGAACATACTAAGTGCCAGGTGCCATTCCAGCATTGGGGATTATAACAGGAAAGAAAATCTATTACATTCTTGTCCTTTGGGTGTTTGGTTTCTAGTGGTGGTGGAGGAAAGGATAAATAGATAAATAAATAGATAAATACATAATGTGTCAGATAGCATCAAGTTCTAAAAGGAACAGCTGGACAAAGAAGGGGATAGTGTTATTGTACAGAGGATTGTTTAGGGAAGGACTCTTGATAAAGTGACTTTGAGCAAAGGTCTGGGTGAAGTGAGGCAGGGACAAGTCACCTGGACATAGGGGGAGATACTTCAGGCAATGGAAACAAGTGCAAAGGCCCTGGGGTGAGTTTGAAACTCAGGTCTACCTATTTAACACTCTCTTTTCCCATTATGCTATACTTATTCAATTCAACATGTACTTTCTCGAGCACCTACTATGTGGGAGCATGGATTAGAGGATGGATGAGATAATGGAATCTATGGACTCAAACCTTGCTTCTCAGGGGTTTCACAGACTTGCAGGGGAGGCAGACATACACGAGGCACCTCCTGATAGTCCCATACAGATATAGAAAGGGTGACATATGAGTAAAATAGGAATGGGGAATGGCTTGTCTGATCAAAGAAGTTCTTGCCCTAGACTTTGAAGGCAGGTGGAATTTCTTTTAACTCCTTGCTTTAGTAGTGTAAATACATTATACAAGTGCACAGCTTGATACGTTTTCACAAGATGAACGCTCAGGCTGTAATCAGCAGCCTGATCAAGAAATGGCATAAGGCCAGCTTCTCAGAAGTCCCTTAAGACTCCTTGCAGCCACTCTCAGGCAACTCCTAACCTACTTTCTAACAGCATCACTTAATTTTGTCTGTTTTTATATACAACGTGTCCCCTTTTGTGTCTGGCTTCTCTCGCTTAAGATTATGTTTGTGAGATTCATGCATGTTGTGTGTAATTGTATCTCATTTACTCCCATTGCTATGCAGAACCTCAATGTGTGAATACACCATGATTTTTTTGGCCTCTTCTGCTATTTCTGGAGACTTAAGTTGTTTCCATTTTTGGCCATCACTGGTGGTGCTGCTATGACATTCTAGTACATGTCTTTTGGTGAACATATGTGCACATTTCTGTTGGGTACAATCAAGGAGTAAACTTGTTGGGTCAAGGGGTGTGCATATGTTGAGCTTTAGAAGGTCCTGCCAAGTGGGTTTCCAAAATGGTTGTACCAATTAACACTTCCACCAGAAGCATATGAGCATTTGAGCAATGTATCCTTGCTAGCACTCAGTATTTTCTGTCATTTTTCTTTTGCTTCATTTCTTTTAAATTTTATTCCTGTGGGGGTGAGCTGGCATTGCATTTGGGGCTTTAATGTGCATTGCCTCAAAGACTAATGTAGTCGGGCAGGTTTTCATATGTTTGCTGCCCATTTGCTCCTCTTTCGGTGAAGTTTGAATATTCTTTCTTCCTTTTGGGTTATCTACCTCTTTCTTATTGGTTAGAAGGTGCTCTTTATATATTCTGGGTATGAGGTTGTTTTTTTTTTTCTACAATGGGGTGTTAAAGTCCCCTATTATGAGTGTGCTGCTGTCTATATCTTTCTTGGAGTCTTTCAAAATTTTCCTTATATATTTGGGTGCTCCTAAGTTGGGTGCATATATATTTATAAGGGTTATATCTTCTTGATGGATTTTTCCCTTAAGTATTATGAAATGCCCTTCTTTGTCTCTTTTTATGGACTTTGCTGTGAAATCTGTTTGGTCTGATATAAGTATTGCTACCCCGGCTTTTTTTTCGTGTCCATTTGCTTGAAATACATTCTTCCATCCCTTTATTTTCAGTCTGTGTAGATCTTTTGTTCTAAGGTGGGTCTCCTGTAGGCAGCATATATGTGGGTCATTCTTTCTAATCCATTCAGCTATCCTATGTCTTTTAATTGGAGCGTTTAATCCATTTACATTTAAGGTTATTACCGATAAGTACTTATTCATTGTCATTTTTCCCCTTTGTACTCGTGTTCTTCTCTGTCTCTCTCTGTTTCTTTATCTTTTTAAAGCAGACCCTTTAGCATCTCTTGCATTGCTGGTTTGGTGGAGATGTATTCTTTTAGCCTTGTTTTGTCTTGGAAGCTCCTTATTTCACCCTCCATTTTGAATGAGAGCTTTGCTGGGTATAGTATTCTAGGTTGTAGGCCTTTGTTTTTCATTGCTTGGAATATTTTTGCCATTCCCTTCTGGCTTGTAGTGTTTCTGCTGAGAAATCTGATGATAGCCTTATTGGAGCTCCCTTGTATGTTATTAGTTGTTTCTCTCTTGCTGCTTTTAGGATTCTCTCTTTGTCTTTGAATGTTGCCATTTTAATTATGATGTGTCTTGAGGTGGGCCTGTTGGGGTTCATCTTCATTGGGACCCTCTGTTCTTTCTGGACATGCGTGACTCTTTCTCTCCTCATGTGAGGGAAGTTTTCTGTCATTAGTTTTTCAAAGAGGTTTTCTATCCCTTGCTCTTCTTCTTTTCCTTCTGGAATTCCTATGATACGGATATTATTACATTTCATGTTGTCCTGCAGCTGTCTTAGAGCATCTTCAGTCTTGTTCAGTCTTTTTTCATTTTGTTGCACTGTCTGGGAGTTTTTGTCTAAGTTGTCCTCCAGCTCACTGATCTGATCTTCTGCTTCCTCTAGCCTGCTTTTAATTCCTTCTACTGTGTTCTTCAATTCAGAGATCGTATTCTTCATTTCCTCCTGGCTCTTAGTGATAGCTTCTATGTCCTTTTTCATGCTTGTGTAATTCTCTGTAAGTTCTTTGTAGTTTTTCTGGAGTTCCTTGTAGTTTCCCTGGAGTTCTTTGTAGTTTCCGCTGAGCTCATTCAGCTTCTCCATAATCCATGTTTTGAATTCCGTATCTGATATTTTGCTCCCCTCTATTTCATTTAGCGCTCTATCTGGGGATTCTACCTTTCATTTTGATGCGGGGGTTGTTTCTCTCTCTCCCCATTTTTGTGATTCCTATTGTATGTTGGTGCTTTTTAGAATGATCTCATATTCTGGGTATGAGTTTTTGATGGAATTTACCCTTGAGATGATCTCTCAGACTCTGTGGGGTGGGTTGCCTTCTTCCTCTCTGAATGGTGACATCTGATGGACAAATGTTCTTACTTTTAATATAGAACATTTTATTGACTGTTTTTCTTACAGCAGGATAGAATTTTCTCAAGTGCATACGAATGCAGACAGCATCTTTTCCAGGGGAGGGAGGGGCTTGAGCAGCAGGAGATGAGGAAGAGCCCCTTCCATTCCTTTCCTCAGTGCTCCAGCTACAAAGATATTTCTAGTCCCCCAATACACCAAGCATATTCTATCTGCCAGACCTTGGCATTTGCTGTCCCTTCTGCCCAGAGATCTCCTCCCCCAGGTCCGTGTGTGACCTGTACTGCCACTTTGTCCAGGTCTGTCCTTAGATGTTACTTCCTGGAGAGAACTTTCCTGATCATTCTAATCTACAGTAGCCCTTGCCATCCGCCTTTTTTATTTAGATTAAATTTCTGCCAGTGCTTATCGCCGCAAGCTATTTTATATATTTCTTTATATAGTCTGTCTTGCCCACTGGAATACGAGCTCCCCAAGACTACAGACATTACTTCTTCACTCCCGTTTCCTAGTTTCCGGCACAGCATTTGGCATGAAGAGGGCACTCCGTGGGCTTCAAATTGTGGTGGGTTTTGAATATTGTGCCAAGTGACTGTAAGGAGTTTAAATCAGCTTCACCCATCAATCTCCTCGAGACAGCCATGGACTCCCAGAGAAACACTGCAGGGGGGCACGGGGAGGAGGGACTCAAAAAGAGACACTGGCGAGAAATAGCTTGGAGGCACTTGACAATTTTCCCTTATCTCCGATGATCCACGTTGTCTGGCCAGGTTGTTTACGAAGGAGGCCTTATGATGCATCTTGAAGAAGCAACCACAGCCTCTCAATCACTCAGCAAATTTTGGAAGGAAAAACAGATATCAAAATCGAAAGTGCACAACAGTAATATATGATATCAGATCCGTCATTCTTTACAGCAACACGGACGATGGCGTTTGGGAAACAGCAGTCGCACCCAAAAGATAGACAGGCAGTTTTGACATGTCTTGCCAGAGAAGAATCACCCACCCTCGTCCCCCCCACCCTCCCGGCCTGATCACGAGGAATGACAGAATTACAAACAAATCAATCAGGCAGAGAACAGCAGCAGCAGAGACTCGGGGTTTGGGTGGTAATAGCAGGAGGGAATACCAGTGTACGAGGCATCCGTGTATTATTGTCAGGCAGGGGAAATGTGTGGCCGCCCCGGAAGTGAGAGTTGGTGGGGCCTGCATGTGGCCTGTCCATGGTGCTGAATCACCGCTACTTAGGGTTAATTAATTCGTGTTGGGGAGAAGTGGTCACAGTTGTCAGTTATCAGCCATTTGCTCCTGCGGGAGAGCGACTTTATCATGAATTAATGAAGGTGGAATGAAGGACAGTTATTCATAAACCCAGTCTCACAAGCCTACCAGGGCCAGCTGATAGAGGAAACACAAGAAACAAGCTGCAACAATTGGCTGGTGAAGATTGCGGCCAACGAGTGGGCATGCGCCACATCTACAAACGGCAGCTGCCACATGGGTCCAGTTGTTTGACGTCATGTGGGAATTGGAGAACACAGACTCCAATAAGAATTTGCAAGAGAAGCAATAACCCTATTTTATGTGAAATAATCTTGATTTTTAAATGCCGGCACTAGCTTTGTGCTAGGCTAGCCTCTCATTTTAAGACGGGGAGATTGAAGCCCAGAGAGGGAAAGGAACTTCCTCAAAGCAGCTCAGAAAGGAGGCTGCAGGGTAGGGCCTCGAACCTCAGCACCTGACTCCCAGTTCTGTGTCCTTTCCCTTCCCTCCAGCCTCCTTTCCTGTTTGACAGAGGAGGCCACTTCTCTCTGAGCCCTGGACGTGGGAAAGGCAATTGAAGGGACAGTATATGGGGGAAGATGTTTGAGCAAAGCAGTCCTAAATATTGGAAGAGCACAACATAGTCACACTATTTCAATACATCCCAGCTCAGCTGAAGTGTTCGGCTGAGGGGCGAGAGGCTGAGGAAAGGAGACAGTCAGAGTGGAGGGGCTGGGATGACTAGGCAAAAATGTGTGCCCCCCTGGACCACCTGCAGGGTTCTGGGATGTCCTTTGGGAAGTACTTCTGGGCTCTGAGTGAGAGGCTTCTCCTCTCTTTTAAATGTTAAAATGTTAAGCTTCATGAGAGCAGATCCTGTGACCCCTGATCTGAATCCCAATAGTGGCAAACAGTCCCTGGACCAGACAAATGAAATGGACCACGGGGGAAACACCAGCCAGGGTGCATCTGGTCTACCTATGAGCCCTGGCCCCTCCTCAACTTCAGCCTCATCCTCCTTCCACGGCCTGGCCTGGGGCCTCTAAGACCTCACCCCCCAACGCTGGAGGAGTCTTTGTCTCCTAACAATGCTGGGGACACAGTCTACATTAGGCAAATCAACAAGGCCATCTGAGAAGAGACCAAGTAGGAAATAAGAGTCCATTGCCTAATGGGACTTATCAATTATGATCTAGGGCCATATTTCTTTGAGGGGTGATTGTTTCACGGAGCCTGACATCTCATATAGCTTTAAATTACTCACAACTGGGACGGCTTACAAGATAGCAGTAAAATCAGGAGAGGATTGGGCAATGTAATTATAGTATGGAAATGATGTTGATCACTCAAGCAGGGAGCAGACCTTGAATTGAAAACCCTGCTCTGTCTCCCCACCCCCTCTCAGAGCTGTAGAAAACACAAGATCTGGGGAACATGGGGGCCACCTCACCGCGGCTCAGAAGCTGGAAGTTGGCCAGGTCACTGTGGAGGGTGTAAAGAGATAAGGGGCTGGCATGGATCAAAGGATCAAGACCGAGGACATCCTACAGGTCATGGCAGTCAGGATCTAAAGGCCAGGAAGGCAAGTCTGCAGGCGTTGCCCATTTTTCTGGTTTATGGAGGTAATAATTTCCTAAGCATTTAATATAGCCCAAGAATTATATTTGATTCTGGGATTATAGAGATCCTTCCTTCCTTCCTTTCTGCCTTCCATCCTTTTCTTAAGTATCATCTTCATACCAGACACTATGTAAAGCTTTGAAGATACAGAGGTAAATTATGTCAACTGTTTAATGAACATATACTGCACGCAAACATTATGTTGGAATCCAGAGAGAGAAAAACGTATTACTCACATTATTCATTCAAATACTTATTGATGAGGGACTAGTTTGTAGAAATGCTAAGTCTCTCATCAAACCCATCACCACTTCTTCCGGACACACAGGCTACACTTCCCAGCTTCCCTTGCAATTCCGTGTGGCCATAAGACTGAATTCTAACCAACAGCACGTGAACAGAAGTGATGGGGGTCACTCCCTGGCATGGCCCATAAAATCATTCTGCATGTGATCTTCCATGCTCTCTTCTCAGCTGGCCAGCTGAGTGGAAACATCAAGGTGATCTTAGGAGGCCATCGTTGCAGAACCATCGGTATATTGTGTCCCTGGGTGAACAAGTAGAGCAGAGCCCCTCCCCCACACCAATCCTGTGCTGACCTGAACCTGCTTTGTACCAAGATACACTTGGTCATCACGCCAATTGCATAGAATGTGCATTAAGGACAAGACACACCTATACTTCCTGAGCTGCAGAAGTATGGGGTTTGTTGGTTAGTGCAGTTAGCTAGACACTGTACCAGGCAGTGGAGGCATAAACATTTGTTCAAGCCCTTTCTTGACATTTACTATGGTCCAGGCAGCACACTGAGTACCAGGAATGGGGAACATAGCTCATTCACTTAAGTCCTGGGCTCTGAGGTTATGGAGATGAATGATAAATGAATAATAACTAATTAATATAGCCACAAACATTCATTAGGTAATTAATATGTCCAGTCGTGGTGTTAAGCTTCGGGGACACCACAAATAATGCCTGCAAACATGGATTAAGTTTTTTATCTTGTGCCAGGCACTGAGTTAGTCGATTGGGGATTAATGATAGACAGGACCCCTCTCCTCAGAAGTTTCACCATTTGGTGGAAGAACCCGGTCAGGGTGGTGCAGTATGAAAAGCGTTAAAATAGAATTTTTTATGAGATTCCATAGGGACATAGGAAATGAACTCTGCTTGTAGGGGAGAGTGCGGGGAAAACTACAAAGAGCTGGGGGGTTTCTATCTGGGCATTGATGGATGAATATAAGTTCGAGGCAGAGAATAGGTGGAAGGGAAATCAGGTAGAGGGAACAGCATGTGCAAAGGGGGTGTGTCCTGGGATTGTGGAAAGTTTGGTGTGACCAGAGCTCAGGTGTATATGTCAAGGACAGAATCAGGTGGGCAGGGCTGCAGCCTGAGTCTGGGGCAGAGGCTCTTGTCTTTCTACCTGCAGGGTGACTGGCGGTGGGAGTGGACACTATCTTATGTCGATTCCATCTCCATGGACAGGGACTGTTTAGTTCCTCCTTTTATTTGTTCCTCCTTTTCTAATTACAGTATTCCCTCACTTATCGCGGGTATTGTGTTCCAGACCACTACTCCCTTCCCTGTGATAGACAAAAATCCGCGAAGTAGAAACCTTACATTTATTTTAGTATTTATATATATATATATATTTAAGGCTTTATAAACCCTTCCCACACACTTATAAACAGTTCCCAGTCCCTTATTAATCTTTCCCACTCCCTTATTAACCTTTTCCACACTTTTATAAACACTACTTATGTTCTTAAACATATTCTACACTCTTCAACCTACATAACTTTAACAACATACGTATAGAGTACCACAAAACCCCACAATACTGTGAGGCTGCGATAAGTGAACCGCAATATAGAGGGACTACTGTATACATTTAATGTAAGTGCAACTTTCTGACACTATCATTTTATGAATGAACAAGCTGAAGATCAGAGAAGGAAACTACCACTCAGATCACACAGCTGTCTGACCCCAGGGTTCAGGCATTGAACTTTCCAAGTGAGGCCACGTTCCCAATGTGCCTGTGGCCTTCACCAGGTCCAATGATGCGGGAGCCCTGAAACTCTCTGGGATTAGTTGGCTGTATTTGGCAAAGGATAGGGGGCTTCCCCTCCCAAAAGGTAATTGGAGCTAGCTCAACGCTGAGCTTGTGTGTGTGTGTGTGTGTGTTGAGGGGTGTAAGGTGGGGGGAGATCTATCTGAGCCGGGTCCAGCCTGAGCTGTGCTGGGAAGAAATAAATCTCTTCGTGAGCCAACATTAATACAAGCTTGGCAGGTTCTGGGCAAGCCCCTGGTTGATTATGCCAATGGACGTCAGGGAGGGGAAGATTGAGCTGCTGGGGTGGCGTGAATGCATATCACACAGGGTAATGCCTTGAAAATATATAGCATCCAAGCAGGCAGACAGATGACGGTGGGGTGAAGGCGGTGGAGGAGGGGGAGCGGCATCTGTTTGCAATTACAAAGACCAGAACCCACTGAACAAGACTCTGGGAAACGATGCCTAGGGTGCTTACTTTGGGTGAGCTGGAGGAGTCCAATCAGTCATTCATTCTTTTGTTTGTTGAGCACCTACTTGGTGCCAGGCACTGGGGGCACAGGACTGAAAATCCAGACAGAGTGCTGCCCTCATGGAGCTCACAGTCTGGTGGGGCAGCCTGAACTGGGCAGGCTGTTGTGCCAATGGCATAAAACGTGCATTAAAGGGAAGAACAGGAAGTTGTGAGGGCCTATAAGGCTTAGGGAGAGGTCATGGAGGACTGCCTGGAAGAGGGGACATTTGAAATAAGGGCAGAAAGATGAATTGGGGTTAACCTGGTGGAGTGTGCATATGTGTAGCAAGGGGTAGGGGACAGACAAGAAACATATATGGAGGCTCTGAGGCAGCATGGTATTTGTTTCAACTTGTGAACAACAGAAAGGAGGCCAGAGTGGCTGATGCATAAAGAGTCAGGGCTCAGGGGGACCTGACATTCAGGCAGAAGCCAGACCAGGCATGGCCTTGTGGGTGTTTTAAATGATTGGTCTCATCACAGAGCACCGGAGAGCTACTGAAAGTTCTAAAACAGGGGAGTTACTGCCCAAATTCTCTTTTTCCAAGGCATCTCATAAAATCCTCACTGCAACCTGGTGAGATGAATATCCATTCCTCACTATTTGGATGGGGGAACTGCAGCTCAGAGAAGTAAGTGATTTACCTAAAGTCACACAGTAAGAGAGTGGAATACTGGGCCTGTTGTATCCTAAAGGCAGTAAGTGACTGAGTCCAGATTCCCCAGTTCCATGTTTTGGACTTGTTAAAAAAAGAAGGTTCAGATTCCAAAATGTGAAAGGAGAACTTCCATCCCTGGAATTAGCTTTGGTGGGAATTTGACTAAGGTCAAGAGGCTTAGGTTAGAATATAAGACCCATGGGCAGTCAAGTCCTAGAGAAAAAGCCCAGTGTCACCATGACCTGCAAAGGAGCCTGGCTTAGGAATGGCTAAAAGGACAATCTGAGGATGTCAATGGTCCTCGGAGAGCCAGACACTGCAATGAGACAGAGCAGAGAGGGTACCAGAATGGGCTGCTCACCGCAGGGCTTGGGAGGTTGAGAAGCTGCCTTGAGTATCTGTCGACTGGAGATTCAGAAGGAAAACAACAAAAAACTGGAAAAAAACAAAACAAAACAAAACAAAAAACCAGGATGAGTCAGTCACCAAAAAAGAAAAAAAAAAAAAGTAAAATGTAAGGTTCTCTCTTCTGAAAGCATCTTGCCAGCTCGTGTTTGGAAAGAGTAACTCAATCCATCTGCCATATCCTTGCAGGCCCAGAGAATGGTAGGTAATAAGAGAGACCAGTAGCTATGAGTCATTGATATGGCAAATAAACGGGCACATACTGTGAGCCTAACCCTGAGCTAGGCACTGAGGATAGAACAGAGCAGAAGGCAGAGATGGAGCCCGCCCCCTCCTCCCCTGGGGCTTACAGTCTTGTCTTATCCAGGGTAATACTAGCTATGCATTGTTGAAAAACTACTATGCACCGTAGAAATGAGATGTGTCATATACACACCCCCTTCTCTGACCCTTGCAGCCACTCTGTTGGGTAGGTACTCGTAGCAGACATTGTGGGTCCTTCTTACCTGGCCAGTGACCCCAGCCCCCAGCTGCTATCAGTGTTGGCTGCTGATAGCTCACAGCATCCCGTCTTTTGGAGACTCATCCTAGAGCCACCTTGCTCAGGAATGCATGGGGAGTTGGGGACAGCCAGGGACGGTCAGTAGTCAATGACCGATTCTTGCAAAAGCTCCCTTGGCTTCCCATGATGCAACATCATGTTGCTATTTATGCTCCAGGGCCCCAGTGGGATCAGGTGACCACTGGACCTCGACTAAAACCATATCTTTGCTTGGCTTCTTCTTTTTTGTTGTCCAGCTCTCCCCTCTTTACCAGTTTTTCTCCAGAGCTCTCCCACACTTGATCTCTTGCCTAAGAGCCCCCATCCAGGCCTCAGGGATGCGACTAGGATGAAACAAGCATGGCGCTCAGGGCATGAACTTCAAGGAGGCGTGCTCTCTCAGGGGTTGACCTTGCACTTGGATGGGCCCGAGAATGAGGGCTTTCTTACGTTTTGCACCCGGGACATCTGGGTTGCCTCATCCTCATGGTGGCCTTGGTGGCACTCTTAGGTTCTTTCCAGGAGCACATCTCCAGAGGGTCTCTTTATTATACCTGATCCATAGCTGGAAACATGATGTTGGGCAGACTAACAAATGATTCCAAAATCCAACAGCTTGTATGTGGTAGAGCTCAGGTGGTTTAAAATCCAAGTTTATGTATATTTTTTCTGTGATCTTATTGCCTTAGGGACAACGTGCCGAGTTACCTGGGGAGCAGAGACTCAGAGACGAGACCCACTGAGAAAAGAAATCAGATCCTGGGAGAGACCTCCGGTTTCATCTGGTGTGGCCCCTGCCTTTCAGTATCTCAGAGCGTTGCTATGACGATCTTAAGGATGTGACAAATGAGACAAAGGTGGCCAAATGTCCAAATGTAAGCCACTTTGAGGACTTAACTCACTTTCGTTCAGGGATATAATCAAGACTTGAACACTGACACTCTCTCTGGCATTGATACCCTGAGATGGTCTTGAAGGCTGAGCAGAACCTGGACGGTAGCAGGTAGGGGTGGAGGCAGGTAGCACCCCCAGATACGACTAGCATTATCCAAGGAGGGCAACACCGGGTCTGAACCAGGTTCCAGAGGGTTGGGATCTGCCCTGTCTGTCCCTAAGCCTGGAGGTGTGAGGGTGGGGCTGAGGGTGGGGCTTGGCGTCTGCCTGGCACCCATTCATGACCTCACAGCTGCCTTTCTGTTGAGTTCTGACACATTCAAGGCTCAGGGAAAACCAGCTCTCCTTCACCCTCCTGTCAGTGTTATTATCGTCTGTTCTCCCCAGCAGAGCCATGGATTGTGCTATTATAACATCTGCTTAAGACATTTTCTTCTTTTCCAGTTTTGCTTCTGAGCTGAGGCACCCATTACGCCTGCCATCTTGAAGTTACTAAGATTGACATGCAAGAAAGAAGGAATCAAAATGGGGCACAGAAGCTCTGGAAGTGTGTGAACCTGGGCCAGTCACGGTCCAGCTCGGCCTGCAGTTTCTTCCTGCAGAAACTGGTGGAAGGACGGCTCTGTCCAATTCTATTTCCACTATCCAGCCTCCAAGTGGACCCCACTCCCCCAAACCGCGCTCTTCCAGATGTCAAGGAACGTGCGCTCATGGTGTGCCAAGTCGAGGAGGGGCAGATTCTAGACCACGAGCTTCTGGGAACTCAAAAATGCAACAGCATCAATACAATTGATTATGCACCATGAGGCACCCCGCTACCCGGGGATATTTCGGTGTTGCTGAAGGGGGTGTTCTCTGAATGAGTTTCTCTGCATCCACCTTCCCATTCTCTGCTTTCCTCCAATCCGACCCCCCTATTCCTTTGTTCTTTTGTACTCTGGAAACTGTTTCATCACAAACTCTATCTAGGTCAAAATGGCTCTTTTGAAGGCACCATCCAGGCCCTGTGCCAAACTCATGCAAAAGAAGAGTTCCAGAAGTATTCAGGATTTTTTTAAATCCTCACTTGAGGACATTTTTTCATTGCTTTCAGAGAAAGAGGGAGGGAGAGAGAAGGATCAATTGGTTGTTTCCCATATGTACCCATACCGGGGATCAAACCCACAACCTAGGTATGTGCTCTGACTGGGAATTGAACCTGCAACCTTTTGGTTATGGGACAATGCTCCAACCAACTGAGCCACACCAGCCAGGGTGGTACCCAAGACTCCTTAGAGTCTTGATTCTGAACCACTTACTCCAATCCTTTCCTTGCCCAGGACCCTCTCTGCTCCAGATTGCTTCCTGAAACCTGATTCTCCATGGATTCTTGATAAAGAGGATGTACCCCCTATAGGGAGACCTATGAGGCCCGAGTGTTGTCAGCCAGTCTGAAGACAGGAGCCATATTAACATACTTTATCCCTGTCGGGCTCCCCAGCATCTATATAATAAAAGCTTGAGCCTTTTTTTTTTTTCATCTTGTAGAAAATTTCCTATTTAAAAAAATGTGATTAACTTTAAAGCACCCAACCAAGACATGTTTGGAGGGAGGTCCAATTCCTCCATTTCTAATGGCCCCACTGATATAATGAAGACTATACTTTCAAAGCATAGTTATTCAAGTATCCAAATTAGATTTAGTAATGGAATCCTATGAGTTCTGCCCCCTAGTCCTCAATTTCACATATCAGAAATCCTAGCCTACCTATAAATCTGATTATCTTAGGTCTGGGATGTGCATTATATAAATGTACCTAATTGCTTTAAAATTTTATTTATTAAAGTATGGTTCGCATACAATATTGTATTAGCTTCAGGTGTACGATATAGTGATTTGACATTTATATACCTTATGATGTGATCACAGTAAGTCTATTAACCATCTATCACCGTACCATTTTTTTTTACGATATCATTGATTCTGTTCTCTGTGTTGTGCATGACATCCTTTTGGCTTATTTATTTTATAACCAGGAGTTTATCCCTCTTTTTGTCCTTCACCTTTTTCATCCAACCACCATCCTGCTTCCCTCCGGCAACCATCGGTTTGTTCTCCATGTCTGGGAGTCTGTTTCTGTTGCGGATTTGTTTTTCAGCCACTCTACCACTAGCTTCGGCAAAATCTTTCCCACCTCCCCACCACTCTCTAATCCCACGTTGGAAGGCGTGAGTCCTAATCAAAGGTCAACCGCTCGTTACAACTCCTTCTGGGTTTCGACAACAGGGGTGGCTATTAGGATTGCAAGAGCTGTGGCTTCCAGAGGGGGAAGACTGGGGAAGATTGTCATTTTCCTGTAATCCACATGGGTAATACAAAGCTCGCTGGGTGACGTGCAGGAAGCTGCTTCTCCTCTCTGAGCCTCAGCGATCCCCATCTGTTCAAATGGGTGGGCTGGGTGGGCTCTGAGCCAGTGATTCTCTGAGATGAAGCATCGTGTGATACCTGCTGTGTCTTGCTCAGGTCTCCCAGGGCAGAAGGGCTTGGAAAGCATTTATCAGTTAATGCATCACTTGTTCATTAAATATTCTTTCTGGACATCCTTGTAGCTCCTACTTTTCCAAGCATTTGGCCCTCAGTCCCCGCCAGTGCTGACAAATTGCTGCTTGAAGTTCATGGTCCCGAAGGCCTTCTTTAAAAGTCCAGGAATGCAGGTGGGGGTGGCGGTGGGGGGGCGGTGAGGACAGAGTGTGAGAGGATTTTGGCTTGAAGCCACAAGCCTCAGCAGCCCAAGGAGGACGCAGGGGGTGGGGTGCAGGCACCCCAAGATTGCTCAGGCAGCAGAGCGCTCAGCTGCGTCCTGACTTTGAAAGCAATCCAAAACAAGGTCTGCGTTCCAGTCTGCAGTGATGTCACAGCTAATCATTAGCCTGGTAATTACATTGAAAGCCTTCTGCGATCTTATCCTCAGCAGGGTCATTAATGCAAGGCAACCACACCAGTAAATGTCTCATTAGTCTTATTTTAGACTTATGTATTTTTCAGGACTACAGAATTTTAATAGTCTGCCCTCCCCTCCCTCCCCAGCTCCCCCTTCTGTGACATTAATATCTAGTCCACATGCCAGATTCTTCCAATTTCCCCCCTCCTCATTTTCCCTACTCAGAGCCCCCAGAGGAGGACCCAGCAAGGAAGGAAGGCTGGAGTCTGGGTTCATTGGGTCTTCCGCTCCCTCGCCAGCCCCAGCTCTGTTTCTGACCCCAGTCTCTTTTCTGTGATGACAACCTTTTCCTGAAATTTCTATGTCTTCCTCAGGAAGCTTTACTCTTTTCATTTTAACCCTTTTTAAACCCTGCTCCTCATTATTAAAGAAATACATGCTCATTAAGAAAACAGAAGGAAAAAAATCACCATTAATCTCAGACCTCAGGCAAAATGATGCCCTCCCCACCTCTTGCTCAGCCCCTCCCACAATGCTGCCTTTCCCGTTGTTGCTGGTGTGGGCTGAACACCCCCCTCTCAGGTCTTTGATGATTGCTATTCTCTTTGCCTAGAGCATTTTTCTCTCTTCTCTGCCGTTGAATGACTCTTATTTTCTCTCCAGAGTACAGCCTAAAAACCACTTCCTCCTGGAAGCCCTCCCTGAACTTCTCCCCATTCAAGCTCAGGATTGTAGCTCTGCACTTAATGCCCCATATCATACCTGTCACAATCACCATTGGTTACCTATAGATGACATTAATTGTTTGATTGCATCCTTCTTAATAAGGCATATACTCCGGGTGCACAGGAAACATACTTACGTGGTTCATTAACCCTGTGGTCCCAAAGGCCCTCTCAGGGCAGCAGATACAGAGACCTCAGTAGGGACTTGTTGGGAAAATGATGGATGAACGGGTGGTGGGTGGATGGATGATTGGGTTGATGGCTACATGGGTAGATGAGTGGGTGGATGGAAGCTTGGATTAATAAATAGCTGGATTTATTTTGGGATATTCTTCCCTGATCTTTCCTTGGCATTTTAGGTACTGTTGAAATAATGATATGTCATTTGTGTCTGACTTTTTTATTTGGTATTTTTCTATATATTAACAACTGTAAGTAGTTTTGATGGCTGTATAATATTCCATTGAGTTGATGCTCCCTAAGTTACTCAGTTAATTTTCTGCTGGGGTACATTTGGGAAAGTGATACTTCTTGTAAGTTAACTTTTTGGGCTGCATCCCCAAGCACCAGCATTCCCACACTGCCATGCCACCATCCCAGCGGTGTGACCCTGCGGTTAAGGACAAGTTGTAGCATCTCTCTGTGCCTTGGTTTCCTCATCTGTAAAACAAGGATGATAACTTAAGGGGTTAAGGGAGAACCAATACAAGTAAAGTATATAGAACCATACCTGGCATCCAATAAGTGTCAGTTATTATTTCAGTTGTCACCCATGCATGATGCAGTAGTGACATCTGGGTGGATGCTGCTCTCTCTGTATCTCTGATGCTTCTTTTAGGATAGCCAGGGTGTTGCTGGAGTTGTGACCTTTGGAATGACCAGGACTGAAGCTGAAGTCCCTTCTCTTCCCATCATGAACTCACAATTTGGGGAGGTCTTTCTCCAAAGCATGTCCGCCAGCAGCCTGCTCTGGGGTTTTCCTTTCTCCACTCTGGTCTCAACCCCAGATCTTTTTCTTCTGAACCAGGTGGTAGAAAACAGCCCAGCTTTGGAGTCAGGGAGGCCTGGGCGGGGGCTGACACTCTGTCCCTTGCACACTGGGAGACCTCAGGAAAGTAGTTTCCTGTTTCTGAGCCCGAGTGCCACCTGTAAATGGGAACAGGTCCTCCTAGCTCCCTGGGAGAATAAAACGAGCAAGTGTGCATCTGGTGCTTGGCTGCTCCCAGCACGCTGGCCGCAGTGGTCACAGACCTGAGGTGTGGTCATGGCCGCTCTCTCTGGGGCAACTTGCAGAACGTGTCCTATATACCGTGTGCCAGGCAGGCCACATGTCAGGGGCTTGCTATGCTGTACGTATCTCACAGAATGAGCAAAGAAAGGAAGAAAGAAAAGGAGCAGAGAAGCAGGTAGATTTCAATGATGAGAACTCAAGGATGCAGAGCAGACTCCTTCCTCTTCCTAAGCTGCAACCCTGAAATGTTCCTGTTCTCACTCTGAGGTTTGGGTCAAATGCCTGCACCTCCCTCAGGTTTTCTCTTTTTAGCATCAAGAAGGCAGAGAAGGAAGCTTGCAGGTTGGTGGTGATCATGCCATGAAATGACACACTTCCACAGCTGTTCACACATCATGAGTTAATTCATGTTGTTTTCTTGACCATGGCAAGGGAAATGCCCCAAAATAGCTCCGAGTGATAGAGCTGAAGAAAGTCTCAGAAATCCGGTCTGCTTACTCTGATGCTAGACTCCCTGCACCGAGCCACGCTGCCTTGGGTCACAGTCATTAATGCTTATTGATTCATAAATAAAGGCAATTCTCCACTGGCCCTTCACCTGGGATCTCTTTCTAGCCACTGAGTCTGGAGGCTCTCCTTCCCAGGCTATCACTCCGGTTCATAGATGTGTCCTGAGGTTTGGGGACTTTCCCACTGCTGTGTGTGCACCACGGGGCATCATCCATGCTGGTCTTCTTTGCTGCTGGGAATCCAGAGACTAGCAAGGTGCCTGGCACATGCACGAGTGAGTCTTAATAAACATCTGTCAAATGAATGAATGAGGATGTTTTTACCTCAAGAAGGAGCTGCTACTTCAGAGAGGCCAGCTGCCAAGCCCTCCTCCCTGCCTGCTTCCCTGCAGCCTGTGATATTTAATTAATATGAACCAAGCATAGCCCACTTTATGGTGCTGGCCCAGGGGCCACCCATAATTGAGAAACGATAGGAGGGACCTGAGACTTGACCCTGGCTAATGATGGATAGACCCACGTGAATGGAGATCAGGAGCCAAAGACCCAAGGGCTGGAGCATCCGTCCAGAGAGCCCAGGTGGAAGGAAGGAAAAGAGCTATCTGCTGCCCTGGCCTGTGATCTCAGAAGGTGAGGGGGGTGGGGGCTCCAGGAAATTCTGCTGATGCCATTTCCCTGAGGATATGAGGACCAGGTCCCAGTGAGCACTTTACAGGGAGCCTCAGAATGGCGGTCATGTATTGCTTTTCTTCAGCATTCTCGACATGACGGACACTCAGACTCAAGGGGCATCCTGGAGGGAAACAGCACAGAAGGAGGGTCTTGCAAAGTGCGGGGTGCTTTGCAGGGGAGTGGGGCCTGACGGGGTCTGTCCTCCCCCATTCCTGCCTTTTGGTTCAGGTCAAGTTTCGGGGGTGGGGAGGAGCTCTGTGTAGCTCACCCCAGTCTGGGTTACCTCCTTAAGTCTCCTGGCCCCACTGTCTTACCCCCCAAAATGGGAGGCGGCTCTATTTAGGGAAGATGCTGCTGTAACTTCTAGCTCCAGCAGGGGCGGGGTCTTCAGGACTGTGGGTGTCCCCATACTTGTGCTGAGTGATGTCTGGGTGCAGAGAGGAATGTGGTAGTGGGGGGCTTTCATGCCTTCATGGGACACATCAGTCACCAAGGGCATGAAGGACAGAAATGTAATTTAGATGGTAAGACTGCTGGAGGGTGAGGAGGTAGGGTCGGGGCCTTGGGGAGGGAGGGAGGGAAGCCCTTTGGCTCCAGCCACGAGGCCGAAGAAGGGTGAGCCTCTGAGGACCAGGAGGTGCATGAAGAGAACAGTTTCTAGAGCATTCTCAGGTCCAGGTCTGAGAGAAGGAGAGAAGATTGATGTTCCTGCTTGATGGAGGTGCTAACTGCTGTTTGGAGAACAGAAGCACTAGCCCTGGGCCCAGAGCTGGGTGGGGTCGGCCTTGAGGTCCTAACCAGTCCTTCCCGGTCAATTCCCTGTCCGTGGCCACTGGCTCCCTCCGAACAACCCCTTCTGAACCTACAGGCTCTAGAGGGAGTGTCCCCTCCCCCTCCCTCTATTTGTGCTAAAAAGCACATATCATCAAATGTACCACTTAGCCATTTTAAAGGTACCGTTCAGTGGCATTAAGCACATTCATGTGCGACCGCCAGCACCATCAGCCTCCAGAGCTTCTTTTATGGTCCCCAACTGAAACTCTGTCCCCCATTAAACACCAGCTTCCCATTCCGCACCCCCAAGCCCTTGGCAACCAGCATTTCACCTTCTATCTCCATGGCTTTGACTACTGTGGGGATATTCCATTGTGTCGGGTAGACCGCAAATGGTTTATCCCTTCATCCAGCCGAGGGCATTTGGGTTTGGCAATTGTGAATGATGCTGCTCTGAACATGGGGGCACCACTATCTCTCCACAGCCCTACTTTCCATTCCTCTGAGAAGATGGCCGGAAGCAGAATTGCTGATCCCATGGTAGTTCTACTTGTAATCGTTTGGAGAACTACCATACTGTTTGCCCCAGTGGCTGCACCGCTTCTGTCCCTCCAGCAGTGCACGAGGGTTCCAATTTTTCTATGTCCTCACTGACATTTATTTCCCTTTTTTAAAAGCCACCCTTATGGGTGGGAGGTGGCATTTCATTGTGGTTTGATCTGCATTTCCCTAATGATTTCCCTAGCGAGGCTGAGCATCTTTTCATGTGCTTATTGGCCGTTTGTACATCTCTTTTCCATGGGGTGTGTGGAAAACAGCCTAGGAGTTTTGGAGTTTAACAGGCCTGGGGCTAGTCATGCCTCAACCTCTAACTTCCTTACTGTGTGCCTTTGGGCAAGTGGCTTCACCTCTCTGGGCTTTTATTTCCCCACTGATGAAATGGAGGAGATCATTTGGACTCATGGGGCTAATAGAGGATTTGAGGGGCGTTTAGGATTCTAGTTCCTAGCCCATGGCAGCCCTTGAGAATGCTCATTCATTCCCCCCACCCCTGCCCCATGGCTCATCATCCTATACTGAGTTTGGGATGCTGGTGACCCAGCGTGGGGTCACAGTGGCTCTGGCCTTAGTGAGCAGTTGGAGGCACAGGTGGGCATTCAGGAAAGTGGCGATTCTGACCTGTGCATCTGCTCTTTTGAACTGCGGCCCCAAGGCTTGCTCCATCTCCAGGCTTGCTACTCTGGAACTTTGTGCTTGTACCTCACACCCAGAACGTGGCTTTCTTTGAGGGTTGGTAGTCACGCCCTGTTAATCTTTCTCCCGCACCCAATGATGCTTAGCATGGAGATAAAGTAGAGACCAGTTAGTTGTGCAGCAAACTCATTCTGCGTTTCATCTGGTCACGGGGCTGCATTTCCACCAGCATTGGGGTGAGGTCATGCCACTATGTGGCCAATGGGACAAGCAGGATTGATGGTCACCATTTCCAGGCCATGGAGCCCCTCAGTTTCTCCCTTCACCTGCTGACATCCATCATTACCTGATGAGTGCTTGTTGAAGGAGAAGAGAGCTCCTTTATCTTGGTCCTCAAATGTCACCTGTGGCCACAGTATTTCCCCATTCCCATCCTGCTGCCAGCTGGGATCCAGGAGAGCAAGAAACAAACTTCTGTTGGGTGAAGCTACTAAGGCTATGGGCTTTATAACAGCTAACGTTCTCCAGACCAGTTCTTCCATGTCCCCAAGCTCAGTGAGGTTAGGGACCTTGCGCATCTCGTTCTCAGCTCTGTGTCCACAGGGCTGGCACATAGTAGGTGCTAATTAATTTTTGTTGAGTGAAGGGCATGGCACCCAGTAGGTGCCCAGTAAATGTTTCTCAGAGGAGGTTTGGTGAGAGCACAATCGAAGATGGCCAAGGTCACAAGTTCAATCTACGGATGGACCTGTTAGTGCACCAGCCGTCCGGAGCTGGGATCCTGGTTGGAGAAGTCAGAGTTATTTCAGAGCTGGTGCTCAGGATCCCGGCCACACAAAAAGCTGTGTTGGTTTCCTAAGGCTGCCATAACGAAGTACTGCAAACTGGGTAGCTTAAAGAATACATTTATTCTCTACTAGTTCTGGAAGTTCAAAGTCCAAGATCAAGGAGTTGGCAGGGTTGGTTTCTTCCAAGGGCTGTGAGGAAGAATCTGTTCCATGCCTCTGCCCCCAGCTCCTGGTAGTTTGCTGGCACTCTGTCATTCCTTGGCTTGTGGGAACATCACCCCCATCACTCCTTCCATTTTCACACATGCATTATCCTCCTTGAGTGTGGTCATTGTGAGAAGAGTGGGTGTGGAGGGGGCTCCATTCTTGTGATGGCCACACAGGCTCACTGCTGAGGCCTGTCTGGCTCTGATGTCTGCCTTGGTTTTGCCTCTGACTCCCAGAGCTGTCCTGGATCCCACTAGGAGCAGCCTCTGCTCAGCCAACTGTCCCCAAATCTCCCTGATGAGGCAAAGCTCCCTAGCCCAGTGGGCTTGAACCCCAGCTCTGCTGCTGCCTGGCATGTGCACTTTGGCACGAACACTCTCTGAGCCTCTTTGTCCTCCCCTATCAATAAAGATAATCAAATTCCTACCTTGCAGTTGGGTTGCTATGACGTTGAAACAAGACTCTACAGATCATGGTGACAATGACAAAATTTCCCGGAAGACCTAGTCAGTTCCTACAAGACAGGCATCTGCAAGATGTGATCGTGGTAAAGCACAGTGAAAGGTCAAGTTCCCCGATCAAGTCAGGGGCGGCCTTGGCACATCCCACTCTGTTTCTGTAAATAAAGTTTTATTGGACCATGCCCACGCCCGTCTGTTTACGTATTGGCTGGGACTGGTTTTGCAATCCCACAGCAGAGTTGAGTCATTGCAACAAAGACCATACACCTGCAAAGCCTAAAATATTTATTATCCAGCCTTTTACAGAACGTGCTGACCCCCAGTGTAAAAGAACATGGGCATCGGTGCTTACAAGACCAGAATTTAAAACTCAACCTCTGCATTTCCTTGCTGTGTGATGTCAGATGTGTTACGTGAAGTCACTCTTCTTCATTTGCCAAACTGAAGGGATAAACTTACCTTCTAGGATGATTGGGACAGTGAGATGAGATGCTTTGTCATGTGTGGAAGAAGAACTCAGAGAACCTCTAGACCACAGGTATTAGTGTGTCATGGTCCCCGGTATGCAGTCGGTGCTCAATAAATTGTTGCCAAACATAGGAATTTTCCCCAGAGTCTCCATTTAGGCAGGGAAGGGGGCCTCCTCTCTGCCCGGGGTGTCCGGAGTAATTGCAGGTCCACCGTGGGCCATTTATGAGGCCACTCCAGACCTTGGTGGCTCAAAGCACAGCCCCCAATTCCAAAGCTGCCCACTACCGCCCTTTCCCCTGGCGGGGTACTTTCCTGTCCTGGTGCCCTGTACCTCACGCTCAGCCCCCGTCACACGGCACGTAAGTGATGGAAAGAAGTCAGTCAGAGGAAAAAGACAGATTGAGTGCCTCCGTGGCCCTGGCATTTCCCTCCAGATCTTTGGATTTCCATATATTTGAAAACCTAATATAAACAACAGAGAAGAAATTTGCATTTTGGGCAGCAAGGAATGAAAAATTGAGGCGGCATAATGTATTGCCGCGCGCGGAAGAGGGATGACCGTGGTGAGACCAACCTCTTACGACAGGCCCAATAGGCCGGTGGCAAACTCATTTCCTGGCAGAATACAGGGTTCATCTGCTGGAACATTTAACAGGCATCAAAGAAAGATCACTTCCACCTCTCCCCGCTGCTGAGATGCCGCTCTCCTGCCTCTCTTTTTGCCATTTTATTAAACCCCTTTCTGTGGTTTTAATACAATATGTATGATCCGCATGGAGACAAATAAATTCTTATGTACTTTTCAGGATTCAGAGTGTTCTAATGGTTATGTATGCTTTATTTATATTTTCTGAGAGACATTAAAAGGGCGATGTGTAAAAAAATGCAACCCAAACCGATAGTGATTTACGGTGTTCACAGAGCGACAGCAAAATGGGAAGTTATGAAGTTAATTTCTAGATGCGTGAAGATGGGGGCGGAGCTGTGGCCTGTAGTAGTGGCAAGGGGTGTATTATTTCTGGCAAAAGCTGGGTTTGGTGGCAGTGTTGTCATAAGGTTGCTCACAATGTTGGGGTTTTTAAGGAAGTGATGTACAGTCAGTGGGGATGCTAGGAATATTGCTGTTACAGATGGGGAAGGCGGTGCCCAGAGAGGTTAAGTCAGTTTTCTAAAGTCACACAGCAAGCAAGTGGCAGAGTTCAGATTAGACGCTCTTCTGTGGCTCCTCCTTGGGCTGTCACAAAGCTGTTTAAGAATCTGTCACAGGTTTTATGACCTTCCTTGTGGCCTCCATGTTGTAGGAAGACTTGGGATAGTTTTGAAGTGGGCAAATGAAGGCGAGCCCAGGGCAGAGAAGAACTGGCTCATGCAAACTCTGCTGGAGCTGACATTTACACAGGTGGCTTGGGGAATCCACTCAGGGACCAGAGACCTGAAAGCTGGCAGTGCCACCCACTTTCTGGTCTAGGTAGGCATGAATTTACATATGGCACTTGGCTGGGGATGATGGCTTATTAAGAGCCTGGCGGGTGGAGGGATTCCAAGCATATTGAAACAGTCTCTGCCTATTAGAATGCTTCAACTCATCCCCTGATTGACTCCCCAACATCTACCCTCCAAGTGTACTATCTCTTTCAGCTTTTAATTGCTGAGTCAGAGACTTCAGGGAATAACTGTGGATTAATGGTTAGAGTGCAGGTTTTAGCACCTGATAGCCTAGGTTCTAATCCCAGCCCCACCACTTATGAGTCCTGTGAACTTGGGTTAACTGCTTCACTTCTCTGGGGACCTCATGTCCACATACGTGTAGGGGGGATGATGACACTTATCTTGAAGAAGTGTTGTGAGCACAGGTTGGCTCAATGTGTGGCAGGAGTATGCCACAGTGTCCCCAGTCTTAACAAATGTCATTTTAATCACTGCTGTTATTTCACCTGTCTCACTGTGGGCAACTCCTTACCCTTCTCTGGGCCCCAGCTTTCCCATCTGTACAATAAGGGAACTTAAAATAGATGGTCTAAAGTTATTTGGATGGTGTCTTGGTTTTTAGGGGAAAATCCCTAAATATGGCAACTCCAACAATGCTTGTGGAGTGGTATTTACAAGGGATCCTGTCCACTTATTGGATCTATGTATCAAACGCCATAAAAGCACTCACTGCCTTTGACTCAGCAACTTCTTCTAGAGCTTCTACCTCCGGGGATTAATCATGGTGTATGCAAAACAATAACTACCAGCATTTCTGTTGTGGTGTTTAAAATAGAGGGAAAAATTGGAAGTGACCCAAGTGGAAACAAGAGGGGATAGGTTAAGTAAATGTGATGTAACAGTAGAATATCGGTGATTAATTAAGCACTCACTGTATGCCCAGCCCAGGAGGAACCATGCATCACATTCAATTCCCCAATCACCCTGCTAGGTTGCAATTCGTTCCTCTCATTTGGCCACAGGGAATCCGAGCTTAGAGAAAAGCAAGTCACCCAAACTTACACAGCTGGCAGATGGCAGAGCTGGCCAACTGATACGAAACCTGGCTTCTCGATTACCTCCCTGCACTCCTCCCTTTGATGTCTGGAAGGTAACTCAGAGGAAAAAGGGCACATTGATGAGTGGCATGCATGGAGTCACCTGTGAAACGTAGACCTTGCGATTGTGAGAACACACGGCTGCCTCTACACTGCTATGAGGCCGCCATCCGTGACTTGATGTAAACCTTTACTACTATGTGGTTGTGAATTTTCCTTGGACCACCTTGCTCTGGTTCTTCTCTTGTGGGATCATTTTAGCTTTAGTTTATTCCAATGCTAATTTCTAAGCTCCACGATTCTGATGACCCAGGACCAGCTTTGTATTTCTTTTCTACACTTCTTCCACTCATTTGAACATCCATGAATGTTCACCTAACCACCCAGTCATCCTTTGACTCATCTATCCATTGTTCACTTATCAATCCAGCAATTCATCTACACAGCCACCCCCCCATTCACCTATCCATCCACTTATCTACCCATCTACTGATACAACCATCCACCCACTCATCCATCCACCCATCCATCCACCCACTCATCCATCCACCCATCCATCCACCCACTCATCCATCCACCCATCCATCCATCCATTCATCCATCCATCCATTCATCCATCCACCCATCCATCCATCCATTCATCCATCCATTCATTTATCCACCCATTTTATATGTATTTATTAATCTATTTTATTGATTGATTGATTGTTTGATACATTCATTCATTCATTCATTAAATCATCAAATATTTATCGAATACCTCTTATATACCAAACATTGTGGTAGACACCAGGATAACAGAGATGAACAAATCAGGCACAGTCTCTGCATTGAAGGAGATCAGAGACAAGTAGACCCAATGAACGAGTAAGTGAATCATTGTGTTCTTCTCTGGTCAATAAAGATTTATGTGATCTTCCTTTATTTCCTCCTCATAGCATTTATCATGACCTGCCAGTACGCTATTGTGTTTACACTTTAGAATGTGTCACCCCGCATGTTAGCTTACTTTGTTCTGTGACCACTGTGTCCCCCATTCTAGAAGAGCAGCTGCCCAGTGCACAATTCCTCAATAATTGTGTAAGTGACTATGCAGGGGGACACTGAGGCCGACGTGATCTTGGCTTCAGAAGCTTATCGTGTCATGGGGAGTCAGAAATGCGATACGAGTTTGGAGGAGACATACAACGTGTAACAGGAGGAAGATGGGGAAGTTTACTCGGTCTGGTGAGGCCAGATCACTTTCCAGTTGGTAAAACACTTAACCCCTCTACGCTATCCTTTGATATTCACAGCACATTCCTGTGGCAGAACGAGACAGCCATCTTTTCCCCTCAGGCTTTCAGATATAGAAATGAGTCCCCAAGAAAGTCCCATGGCCTGAAGGTGTCAGAGTGAAGACTTGGGTTTTGACTGGAAGGATGGCTGGCCACATGGCCTTGCCACTCAGTGCCATGGTCATTGGGCTGGGATTCTCTGTAACTCACAGAAAGTGGTGATTGAACCTTTCAAATTAGCTGCGGTAACCATCGAATGTTTCGTGGATTGGTGAGTGAGCTCCACTTCCATGGGAGGAGGTGAATGCGGACTCTGAGGCCAGATGGGGGGGCGTTCATATTCCAGCGCTGCCCCTTTCTCTTTTACACTCAGGTATACTCACTGGGAAGGTGGAAGGGAGACCCGGTGCCCAAGAGTAAGTCCTCAGTAACGTAGCATTTCCTTCCACAAATACCGGCGAAATCTATTCTGCAGCCTCTGTCCTATGGTGCTGGGCCGTAGTGATGGATGAGATTCAACATTATGGTTTATACGCTGGTGGGCTCTCTGGAGCACCTCTCTTCCTGATGGTTTCCATGGCAGATGTCTACTCAGTTTTTCCACGTGGGAGTCTGTGATTATTGTGTAAATTTGCATGAACGAATGGGCCACTCTGGACCTAATTTCCCTCAGTCTTAATAATCTCTCCCAATAAGAAACTCAAGACTGCCTAATTCCCATGATGATGTAGTATCCTTTGGCTTACTTGTCTAAAAATCTCTGCATGTGTCAGAGAGGGACAAGCCTACTTATGGTAACAAAATCAGTCTGGGGGCTTCTTGCACAAGGCTTTAATCTTGAAGGGGCTGACTGTTCCAAAATCTAGCTGACAAGGAGGGATATATTTGTGACCATCCCAAAAGAGAGAATAAAACTAGTTTATAGGCAACATGCCCAGATAGCTTGAAGCTCATTTCCAAGAGAAGCTTTTAAATGGTCCACACCTGAGATGTTGCTTTTCCAGAGTCTCTGGGAAATTTGCGGTTGTCCCTCTGGCCAAGAGGGCTCCCTTCTCTGTCCAGATTTGAGGGTCCATATAACACTCAGACATGAGTTACCAGAGATCTTCCCATGGTTGCTGCCCATCACTTAAAAAACTCTCTTTAAATATCAACAAGTTGACCTGGAGGAAGGCTTTCTTTATGGAAATTCCACTAGCTGGGGAAAAAAGTTTCTAAGAAACCCAGGATTTTAAGAAGAAGGCTTTTGTCTGAATTGTTCCCTCTCCTAACATCTAATGAATTCATTACAGGTCCTGTCAATTCTGTCTCCAGACACATCTGTGTATCACTCTCAAGTCAGACCACACCTGGCTACCTTTGGGGCTCCACCATGGTCCAAGCCACCATCACCTCACCCCTGGGAGGCAGCAAAATCCCAAATGCGGCTGTGCTTATTCCACTCCTGGGCCTGCCCAATATTTTTTTCAACAGCACAATGGAGCACTCTTCTGAAAAACCTTACGTGGAATCCTGTCTTCCTCTGTTGAAATGCTCCAGTGGGTGCTCATGGATGGAGTTCCAACTCCTGCCCTGACCCAAAGGCTAAGTCTGCCCATCACTGATTCTTCCACCATTCCACCCATCCCCACACCTTCTTCCCAGCACATGGGCCTCCTTTTATTTCCTTGACTATACCAAGCCCTTTCCTACCCCAGGATCCACTCCTGGGGATGCCCTCCTTCCCAGCTTCCATCTATCACTCACCTTTCAGGTCTCAGCTTGACCATCCCTCCTTGGAGTGGCTCCTCCCAGATACCTACCCAAGTATATTCCCCATGTCAGCCTCCAATTCACAGATCTTTTATAGGACGTATCTAAATGTAGAACTTTTTTTCGTTGTTTATTTCTTTATCTTCTGTCTTCCCCACTAGGCCATACGCTCCATGAAGGCAGGGGTCACTTTAGTTTTCCCCACTGCCATCGCCCCAACTCCAGTGGCAGAGCCTTCATTTTTCACCCTAAGCAGTGGAACAGCGATGCCATAATCATTTGCATGATTATAAAGAGGGCTGCTGTCCCCAGGCCCAGGTGAAATTGTGGATGTGGAAATGTCTGCACAGATGGAAGAGTGGCGCACGGGAAGAGTGGGAGACCTAGGAAGACTTTCTGAGGGCGCAGGGGCCCTGTGGCTTCTATTTCCCTGGGAAGCCTTGAGTGCAAGAAAATGACCTCATTATGGTGAGGCTGAAAAGAGCTAGGCCTTTGGAATTAGACACACTTGTGTCAGATCTGGTTTTTTGCTTTCTTACCACCAGAGTGCCCCTGGGCAAGGCGCTCACATCCTCAGTTTTCTCCTGTGCCTACGTGGGAATCATGGTGCCTACCTCTCTGGCTAAGATTAGCTAGCAAAGCTTCATAATGGGCCGGAGAACAGTCTCAGGAGGCATTAATGTCCTTGTTCTTGTCGTGATCCTCAAGAGAACCCAATATATGATTCGGTGAACATGGTCTGGCATCTATGAGACATTGAAGATCTCTTCCAACTTTAAGATACTTGTAAATTGTACTGGTAAACTGATATTAAAGGAGCCCCAAATCCAACATAGAAAAGTCTCATGAAGGGATAAAATGTACTGTGCCTTCTCAAAGGGGATGAGGAACTTTGAAACCAGCCATGTTCTTCTTTACCTGCCCCCTCTCCAAGCTGTCCTCTCCCAGTGGTGGAACCATCACCCTGCCATGCCCTGCTGCGTGAGAAGACCATGGTGGAAGGCAGGGGTGCCTAGTGGTTAAGCATGCCAGGCCCGCCACTCCAGAGCTGTGCGGCCGCAGAGAGTCGAATAATGGCTACTTTGAAATATATGTCTGCCTGGAACCTCAGGATGTGACCGCATTTGGAACAAAGGTCTGCAGGTATAATTAAGGTAAGGATCTTGAGATGAGCCCTCCCTGGGTTAGGATGAGCCCTAAATTTAACAAGTGCCTTATAAGAGGTGAGTAGGGGAGAAGACACGTGACAGGTGAAGATGAACGCCATATAAAGACAGAGGCAGATACTGGAGGGATGTGTCTATAAGCCAAGGACTGCTGACAACCACCAGAAGCGAGCAGGAAGGCATGGAACCAGTCCTCCCTCAGGGCCACCAGAAGGAGCCAACCACTAGGAGCCATCAAGGAGCCATCACCTTGGTTTTAGACTTCTACCCTCCAGAACCAGGAGAGAATAAATTTCTGTCGATCCAGGTCACCCAGTTTGCTGTGCTTTGTTATGGCAGCCCTCGGATACCAATACAATGACCTTGGCCACCTTGGTAAGACTTTTGAGCATCATTTTTCTCATCTGTAAAGCGGGTGTCCTTGTAGTCTCAGTTCCATAGGACCCTTGCAACATTCAAGTTGCTTGGGACATTGTCTGCCACAGTTGGCACTCAATAAGCTGTAGTTAAATTATTAAGGGTCACTCTTTTAGATGAGCCATTTCTTGGACTTCTCCCAGGTTAAGCCAAAGCAGCTCCTTGTCTTTCCCTTAGTGAGAAGAGAGACTCCTTGGAGACAAACACTGGGCTGCATCTCTGTCACTGTTGACCCCAGTACTGCTGCCTCCACTTCCATGTCATCAGCCACCGTCACTTTCCTCTGTTCCATTGGCATTTACATACTATTCTTTTGACACATTCATTCTCGGGGGAAAGACTTTTTTTTTTTTTTTTTTTTTTTTTTAGGAACCATACCATGGAGCAGTTACAAAAACACAGGACTTGGTGATATGTATTAAGAACTCCTATTTTTTTCTCTATTCCTGTCTCTCTGTGCCTCTCTCTCTCTCTCTCTCTCTCTCTCTCTCTCTCTCTCCATCCCTTCCTTCCTTTCTCCCTTTTTCCTTACCTCTCCCTCTTTATCGAAATGGCTATCTTACAAGTGTTTAACAGATTTGTAAAAATAACCCCTCCAAGAGGCACTCACTCATTCCCCAGGGACAAACAGAGGAGAGCTCACGGCCGGGAGCTGCATCATAAATTGAACATCGCCAACCCACAGCGCGCCAGCCCAGGGTGGGCCCAGAGCCATCGCTTCTTGTCGTCCCCTCCCTGCCCGCCAACGTCCTGGCCCCTGCCCAACACCATTCTATTTTCAGGAGGGCTCCCTTGACCCGTGGGTCCTTCAGCCACAACAGAGGTGGCGCCGGCTGGAATCCAGGCGTGAAATTATGAAAGAATGGTGCTGCCACTGCCTCCAGTTGTGCTCTGGCCTCAGATGTGAAATTGCCGTTTTTCCCTCCTCTCCCCCCTTCACTCCGGCCTGTCGCATGCGGGGCGGAAAAGATTGTATTTATCACCTGTCAGGATCTGCCAGAACTGAGTTACGTGAGGCAGGACAGCATAAAATTATCATACACAAGCATGAAATTACAAAATCGCTCGGAACTGAACAACAAAATTATTTCATTTCGGAGGGAGGCCATTCCATTTTTTAGCTCTGACACCTTGACTGCCAAACTTTGAATTGAAATTGAGTGTGAGGGCCCTGGAATAGAGACAGCAATAACGAGAAGGAGCATGTAAACTAGCCATGCAGACACACTACATTAATGGCCCCCGAAACCTCCCACCAGAGATATGTAACTAAATAAATGTCACATGTCCCAGTTACTCAACTTGCCTTCCACAACTAGAAATGACTTCAGCCAATGTTAGAGCCCTGGGCCGTTATCTGAGGATTCCTGGGAGTGATCGGGTGAGGGCCGGTTCTTCCAATCCAGGGTGAGGCTCTGATGAGAGTGCAAATGGGCAGGCTTTGGACTCGTGTACGTTTGAGTGCTGGTTCCAACGTTAGTGAGCTGTGTGACATCGAGTGGATTCCATAACCTCTCTGGGTCTCTGTTTTATTATCCATAACATGAAGACAATTATAGGCTGAAGACAAAAATATCTCACACATGATGTCTGGCACGTAGAAGGTTTTCAATACAGGGATTATGAGGGTTGAGACAGGTGGGTTACTCGCCTCTTCCTTTCCTCTTTCAAAGTTTTTGTGCCATTTTTTACACTGCGGTGAGAACATGTATTCGATAACCTTTTATTAAGGAGGGAAAATAAGAAAACTGTGGCAATAATTTGTGTTTAGATATAAAATGAAGTTAGGCTGAATTATTGATTATTGTTCCCAATTTTTTTCACTCTTCCATGCTCTTTGTCATGTGACTTTGAAGTCCCTCCCAATGGAGGCGGGCATTATTTTCTCATCCTATTGCTATTGGGCTTGGCCAGGTGACTTACTTTAACCAATGGCCTATGAGCAGACATGATGCAAGCAGTGGCTTTAAATATATTGTGTGGTTTGGCCTGGACCTTGCACTCCCGCTCTTTGCTTGAGAACGGCATGGCCCAAGGAGATGCTGGTCTACAGGGAATAGAGCAGGCGGGGCAGCCGAGAGTCAAATTCAGCCAACGAAAGGTCTGTGAGTAAGGGAAATAAATGTCTGTTATTAGCTACTGGGATTTTGGGGACTGTTTGTTACATGGCAAAAACTGCCTCATAAAGTAGCCAGATTCAGATGATTATAAACAGAGGTTTGCCTTCATAAATGCTCTGCGGAATATTTACAATTCATGTGGGACTCAGGGCAATTTTTTACTGAGTGGGACTGTTGTGTGAATTGCAGTCTATCTGGAGTCTCTGTCATCTGCACCTTAGAGGCCAGTACTCTGCCATCTGTATAGGAACTAGCCTAGGACTGTGGGTCTTTACTCCGGCAGACCCGGCACTCCCCTGTCATTATGTATATTTTATAACACCTACTTTACCATCCTGAGATGGAATGTGTGCATTCCATCTTCATACACACATAACTTAAATATATATTTTATATATATCTCCTTACTTTAATATAAAGGAGGAATAAAATGAAAGCAATTTGTAACAAAATAATATCTATAGCACTTCAATATGTAAATTATCAGGGAAACCCTATATGGCAGGAGACATAATGAATGAGTTGAGGTTTCAGACAAATAGTTGGATACTGTCGACATTTCCCCTCTATTTTTTGGCATCATGACATAAAAGCTACATTTAAATTAGCATATCAGGTGTGGGCGTGACATCATCATGGGTGGGATCGCTGCAAATGTCGGCCAACCCAGGTGCGCTGGTGCAGCAGCCCACGTTCTCTGAGCAGCTCTGAGACCAAGACCTTTATTTTCCAAAAAAAAAAAAAAAAAAATCAACTCTTGATAGAATTTTGGTAACAACCAAAAATATCTCCAGATATTGCCAAGTGTCAGCTGGGGTTGCAAAATATCCCCCTTTTGGGAACCGCTGGTCCAGGATGACAGAAAATGCCCCCCACCCCCTACATCATCCAGATTCCTTTTGGAGACGGCACTCGCTCCATTACAAACACTTGTCCAGGAAGCCCTGGAGTTCATTGTCATTTTAGTCTAAGAACAGACGTTGAGCACTTCCTATGTGCCAGGTGTTACGGATACAGTGACGAATGGGACAATCCTTTAACTCTAGGAGTTCAAGTTGCTCAGGTCTCAACTTGATGTTGTCCCTGGCTCCTCCTTGTGTCTCTTACCCCACCCTTTACTCCCCAGCCCATTTCTCACTCCATCTAGTCTAACCACAGGTCTCCTCGGTTTTGTCTGCTTCTCTCCATTTCCATTTTCTCTTTCTAGTCTTGTTTCTCTCCAATCTATTCTCTACCCTGTGGCTAGAGTAATCATGGTAACTGACACACTCAGAAACTGAATTCTCTCACTCTCCTGTTTGGAACTTCGTACTGGCTTCCCTCTGCACTTAGGAGAAAACAAAGTCCCCACCATTGTCCACAAGGCCATGGTCCCATCCCACCACCTCCCACTTTCCTCCACCTGGCGGGGTTGTGAGCTGGGGCTGGGCTATAGAAAGCCTTGATTGCCAAGCAAAGTAGTGGTCAGACCTCAACTGGATGGCCCTTAAAGAGCACCTGGTTTCCAATGGCTATGTCCACCAAGGTTGAATTTTCTTATGAAGGGATGTTGCCTATGCAGATCTCTTTAAAAAAGAAAAAAGGGTGGGACTTAGATCATTCCAGGATCAAATCAGAGAGGAGAGGTGCATAGGAAGGGGTGCAGAGCTTAACAAAAGTCTGAGGCAGCTTCTCCTGATTTTCTTTCCTCTGCTGGGCTTTAAGCTTTAACCTCTTATAGCAGCTTCTCATGGTGAGTAGTATCATTCCCATTTCATAGATGATGAAGTTGAGCTTCAGGGGAAGAAAACTGATTGCCCAGACCACTGGACTGGTGTCAGAACTGGAGTTTGAACCACTTCCTCCAAGGATTTAGCCAACCACCATGGCCTCTCATATGGTTACCACAAGAGTCTTGTTTATGGTCTCCTTAAGTCCATTTTGGCCATCCCACCTCTCAGCTCTTCACTCCCAGAAGAGAGGTTTTAAAAGCGCAGATCTGATTAGGTTGGTGCATATTCCATGCTTTCTTCTGATTTTAGGCTAACCCTGTAGCATGACCCACAAAACTCCAGGAGATTTCCCCCTTGCTCACCTCTCCAGACCCATCTCTCTGCCCTTTCCTCCCTTAGTCTCTGAGCCTCAAGCACATAAGCCGTTTCTCACCAACTTGATCCTGCCACAGTGCCTTTGCACATGCTGTTCCTTTTGCCTACTTTGGATACTTTTCACTTTCTGCTCTCTCAAACCTCAGATCAAGCATCACTTCTACATGCAAGTCTCCCCCATCACCTTGATATCTCCCCTAGCTCAGGTCAGGTCCATTTGTTACACTCTCATGCAACAGTGCTCCTCTGTTACGTGCATGCTTAGGTTTTAATCTAGTCTCCCCAGCTAGGATGTGAACCCCAAGAAGGCAACAAGTCAGCTTGCTTTGCTCATATTAGATTCCATTTCTTAGCGTAGTGCATAGCCCATCGTAGGTGCTCAAAAAAGTTTGATTAGTGAATGAACGAATAAATGTCTGTGCTCTGTCTTCTGCACCCACCACCTCAACATTTGCTTGGCATTGCTCTGAGGGAATTACCTCCCCTCCTCCTACCCTTTGGCTGGGCCCACAATAGCCCTTCAGGGGACCACTGTCTCTCAAGCCTCTGAGTGAGTGGCTGTTTGCCTCCTGCTGCACTGGGCTGCGGGCTCCCATGGGGAGCGCTGCAGGCGGCAGCGGGCAGCGCTGCTGTTATTTGTGGAGTGCTAACAGCTACAGGTACTGGTCACAGGCCATTGCTCCCAGCCTTCGCCACGTAAATCCTCCACTAACGATTTGTATAAACTTCTGTTACACGTGTTATTTATCACTGCAAATAACTTTGCAGTAGATTGGGCTGTGGCTGGTTTGGCTCAGTGGATTGAGCGTCGGCCTGTGAGCTAAGTGTCGCTGGTTCGATCTTCCAGTCAGGGCACATCAGAGAAGGAAAACTCTGATTCCAAAAAACCTCCGCTGCCTTGCGGCATACCTCTTCAGGGGAAAGGCTAAGGGAGTAAACCGCGACAGAAAATCCGGAGCCAGAGTCCCTAAGGCGGTTTGACGTTGTAGTCAACACCGGCAACTCCTGCGGCGCACCTGAAGCCAAGCTGTATTGACTCCGTCTTTCCCTTGGACCCTTCAGCTGCGAAGAGAGGAGGGGTCTGCTGCTTGGGCAACAGCAGACCCTCCATATCACCCTGCCCAGGCTCTGTAGCTTCAGCTTCACTGGAGAGGACACTCCAGCGTCATCGCAAGATGTCGATTCAACACGGGAGGAGACAGATACCGTGTCACTCCCGAGTCGGACTGCACAACCATTCTCGGCGGTGCAGATAGACTCTTAAGAAGCTACACCATCGTCTCTCGAGACGGACGGCTGCCGATGACGACGGATTGGGCTGTGCGCTTTGTTCACTTACACACACACCTCAGGCAAAGGCTTGGGCTGAGAGGGAGAGAGGGTTCTTGTGGTCAGACTGGCTGGGTGGGACTCCTGTCTCCCTCTCCCCGTGCCAGCTGTGTGGTATGGGGGAAGACCCTATCACTCTCTGTGCCTCAATTTCCTCATCTGTGCTCACTTCAAAGGGGGGTTGGAAGGATTAAATGAGTGCAGATAAAGTACGCAGGTGGGGCTGGACACATAGCAAGTGCTCATTATACAATGTATCTGTTGCATCTCCCATTTTATAGGTGAAAAAAACGAGACTCTGAAAGATGAAATGATTTACTCAGGTTCATTCAACTTGTAAGTGATGCTAGGCATTGACCTGATGTTTTTGACTTTCATTTGGAAGCCCGTTCAACTGTGCTAAGTCAGAATCTCATACATCCATCCACCTACCCATCACTGATCCAACCACCCATCTACCCACTCACCCACCCACCCATTCATCCACCCATTTATATATCCATCCATCCATCTGTCCGTCTGTCCATCCATCCATCCATCCATCCATCCATCCATCCATCCATCTATCCTTTACAAAGAGGTGAATACAAGGTGAATAAGACATAGTCTATGTTTTCAAAAATCTCCCACTCTAGGTTTATGCTGTCCAATATGGTACACATCTGGCTGTTTAAATCTAAATGTGAATTAATTATAATTCACTGAAATTTAAGATGTAGTTTCTCAGGCACACCAGCCACGTGTCAGGTTCTCCACATGAAACTAGCAGCTCTCGTGTTGGACTGCAGAGATCTACAACAGTGCCATCATCACAGAAAGTTCTATCGGTAGCGCTGAGCTAGAGGCGGAGGAGCAATGAGACTCGGGGATGGAAACGTGCGGTAGTCCACGAGAAGTTCTGTGACCTAAGGAACGAGCTGCAAACACCATCAACCATAAGGACAACTGCAGCAAGCACCATCCCTTGTTGGTAAAGCACTTTGTAATCTGCAAAATCCTGCTCTAACGATTTACTGTTGGAACACTTTGCTCAGTAGGAGTTTGAATCTGATTTTACAGATGTCAAAACTGAGGCTCAGAGAAGTAACAAGATTTACACAGGGGAAGCCTGGACTATTTTTGCTATACCCTCCCCCTGGAGTTTGCAGAAGGGAGGTATCAGAGTCAAGATTCCCTTTTCCTTTGACCAGGAAATGCCCAGCAGCCAGACATACCCTCTCATTGACATCTTATCGTTATGGTTTTCAAATTCCTTAGCTCTAGTGAATCCAACGCAGCCAGCTTCTGCATCTCTCCTTTCAGTCCAACCCCCACACCGGCCACCAGAGAGTTCTCCTTAAAAGGCAAAACTGAGCCAGTTTTCCTGCCTAGAACTTTTCATGGCTCCCTTTTCCATTTAGGGTCAAGTCCAAACTGTACACCAGGGCCCGTGAGTCCCCCTTGAACCAGGCCCTGCCGAATGCCCAGCCCCACCTGCCTGCCCAACCCCAGGTGGCTCCCTGTCTTTTTACACTTCTGGGTCTCAGCATATACCCTTAACTGGATGACAGGCTTCTAGCATTTTCTCAGCACTGTCCTCAAACATGGATATGTGTGCCTAGTTATATGTGGTGACAAGAGAGAGGGAGAGGGAGAGAGGGAAAGGGAGAGAGAGAGAAAGGTGAGGGAGGGGGAAGAGAGGAGAGGAGAAAGGGAGAGAGAGGGATGGAAGGATGAGAAGGGAGGGAAGGAGGGAGGGGAGAGAGAGAGAGAGGCAGAGAGAGAGGGGGACAGAGAGATATCTAAAAGACTGCCAAAAAATTTAAAAAGCGATTATGTTTTGAGGAGATGGACTTCGGGGAGTTTTACTTTCAGTTTTGTATTTTAAAATTATTATTATTTCCTTTATTGCAATAACACATATAACTTTTCCAAAAAGCATACAACTCTAAGGTGTCAACAGTCGGCTGTGACTCCCTCACGGGCCCCCATTCCTCAGCATTATGCATACCTTCCCTTGAGACAAAGGGGTGTGGCCAGCTACCTGGGGGGTGTCAGGGGACAGAACCAGTATCTCATCTGTCTGGGTCTCCGGTGGCCCGTGCAGAACCTGCCAGGACAGGGTGGGCTTTACCAATGTCTGTTTAATGAACAGAGGAAGGAAACTCATTATAATACCACGTATTGTCCAGGTTAAATAACAGGAAGTGTTATTATAGCAACAATGCTGCGACGTACCCTCAATTAGCCATGGCAATGAAGAGCACAGCTAATGCCACCAAATAAGAGTATGTCACAAGGCAGTTGGATCCTCTCTGGGGCATCTTTCTCTTTATCGGATTTTAGTTGTTTCGGATTTCCCATGCATCCCTCCGTCTTTTTTTTTTTCTTTTTCTTTTAAGGGGCAGGGGTACTGATTCACATCTTGATTGTATTTGGTTGATGTTCATAATTAAGCCATTGGTTTCTTAATATAAGTGGTGGCCTCGCAGTGAGCCGTGGTTCTCAAAACATGGTCACCAGATTTCCAACATCAGCATTGCTGCCTGGGAACTTGTCAGGAAGGCAAATCCTTGAGCTCCACCCTGGACTCCAGACTCACAGACTTTGAGGTCAGACCTGGAATTCTATGTTTCAACAAGCCCCCTGGGTGATTCTGATGCACGTTCAAGTTTGAGAATCACTGCTCCAGAGGTTAAGGCTGTGGATTCTGGGGCTTCACCTTAAATTCTGGAAATGCTACTTACTGGCTCTGTGTTCTTGGGCAAGTCCCTTTACCTCTCTGTGCCTCCGTGACCTCCTCTATAATGTGAGAGATCTACAGTGCCCATCCCATAGCACGTGAAGATGGGCTGAGGTAATGTATGTAGTGCATTAGAACAGCACCCACTCCTAGTCCAAGCAAATGCTACCTGTTACCGTAGTTCATCGGATACCGTATATCATGGAGTAGAAGATGCCTTTAGTTGACAGGCTCATCCAGATTTCAGATAGTAAATGTGCGGGAAGAAGTTTGTTTTAAAACAGTGTTTCTCAAACTCCAATGCGTACACAGATCACATGATTCCACAGGGCGGGGGCTATTGGTCCTATACTTCCAGTAACCTCTCGGGCGAGAGAGGGCCGCTGTTCCACAGACCACACTGGGGCGCGGATGAAACCCAGCATCTGGGGCTCACAGTGCGCTCGCGTGAAGAGCTGGCAATCCACAGTCACGGTCTGATCCTGGGAGAGGCTGGTGGGGCAGGGTGTAAGGCACTGAGCCCCCCATCGCTGGCCAAAATTACAGCGACTTTGGGAGGGAGAACTGGAGACTTGGGTTTGAGGCCCTTTCATGCCCACTTTCAGGTCTAGATCAGGTCCCTTTTCCTTTCTCCCCTCAGCATCTCGTCTGCCACGTAGACCCTTCAATGCCCTTGCCCAGAATGGTTAAAGAGAATCAAATGCACATTTCCGCAATGAGTGAATGGATGGCGATTTTCCTTGAAATCATGACTTTGCCAGAGTTTGAAAATAGTTCAATGACATGGGAATTTAAAGGAATTAAGACAGTTCTTCTTGATGAAAGATGGCAGCTTATTACTACTATTATTATTGCTATACAGTCATACCTTGGTACGCATTGGCTTCTGAACTCATCAAACCCCGTACTCATTGTATTTTGATGAGAAAAAAATGTTGCTGCGCTCGGTGCTTGCTCGGGACTCGGCACACCTGCTAGGCCTTGTGTGAGTCATGACACCACCCCCAAGAGAAGATGCTTCACCGTTGGGTACTCGTTGGTTTCAGCACTCATCACGAGTTCTGGAACTAATTAATGATGAGTACCGAGGTGCCCCTGTATTATTATCACCCTCAGTGTTATCGGTGCAGGTAATAAGCCCTACACTGAGGCTCTCTAGCACTAACCCCAGGGATGGTCAACTCTGCAATCACACTGGAATCCTGACTGCTCAGGAGACCTGGCAAGTAACTCTCCTGGGTGGGCTCAGCCCACCCAGGGCCCTGCAGACAGAGCCCCAGAGCCTCAAAGCCTCCTTAGCATCATTATCCTTTTTAAAGCCATGTTCAGGAGTTGAGACACTGCTCACTTCCAAGGGGAGGTGACAGGGCTGGAGAGAGAAGGGGTCATGCACACTCGTTTCCAGTGTGAACAAAGCACACTTTGGGGGAGAGGAAAATGCCTTTTTGCCCCGCTCTTGACATGTACACAGGGCCACACACACACACACACACACACTCACTGGCTGCCCCAGCCTGCATGTCACCATCAATCAGCTCCCTCCCACTTGCTGTTTGCAGGCAGAGTTCCCTACAGATGTGCTGGGGGGGGGGGGGCGGCGGGGGCTGGGAGCAGGAGAAGGTGGAGCTGGGGGCTGAGGAGGGAGGGAAGGAAGAGAGACCCTCAAAGAGTTAAAACCTTGCTTTGCCAGACTGTGAATTCTCCTAGACTCTCCCCCACCCCCCTCAATCCAGCCAAACAACAGCTTGACATTTTCCATCCTTCACGAGAAAGACAAAGACGAGAAGATATTCCCATGATCCCTTTCTGCATGCCTAACCGTGAGCTCAGGTGCCGGAGCGTTTGCCCTGCGCCGGCCCCATCAACGTGAAGGGCGAACTCATCCTCTCTGCATCTTTTTCTCGCCACTGCTTGATTAATTGGCTGACTACTACGCCGGCGGAATACCTAATGCCTCTCCTTCCCTCTATTCTTTCTTCACAGGTTTTTTTTTTCCTCCTTTGCTCCATTTACATATACTTTATATTCCATAATTTTCACCCAAAAAGAAAAAAAAAAGGGAGCAGGCCCATCTCAGTAATTTGATGTAATGACGGCATGTCACCAAAAAGAGGAATTAGAAAAATCTGTAGGTATTTAATTTATTCTTGTTTTTTTCAAGTAGATCTCTCTGAGAGGAGCATTAATATTCATGGGCAAGGGGAAGAAAAGTATACTCAATAGGAAAATTCCAGATTTTTTTAGGGGGGAGGGTGGCGGCTAAATTCAATGCATTTTTAAGCACCATTATTTACCTAATAGTGCTCAAGTCCCTCTGTGTCTTGGTTCATCCCCTTCAATCAAAATAAGTGGGTTTCCGTTTGCCTCCAAGGGCTCTGTGTGTTGGGTTCACATCCAGGCTGCTGAAACAGAAAAAACTGGGTTCTGTGTTTTCCTCCCCTCCAGGGAGGACTTGAAGAAAGGAGAAAAACATAAATAAAGGCCTTTTCAGAGTCCCTAGGCTGGAGTTTTGATTCCCTCCAGGCGCCCCCATCGGCTGTAATAGCATTCAGGTGACTCCTTGGGCAGGAAGATTTCCCCAAGGTTTCCAGCAGGCCATCCTCTTCCCATTCACCGGCTTTGCGCCGTTAATGAACTATCTGGTTATCAGAGTAGTTGTGGAGTCGTATCAGAATCATAACAGAAAGGAAGTATAGGAAGAAAAAACCAAAGGACCAAAGAGATGAGGGGAGTGTGAGGCTCTGAGGCAGGTCTTCCCCAATGGTCTCTCGGGTGGTTGGCTCTCTGAGAGACTGAGATTTGTGGGGCGCCAGGACCCGAGCCTGTCGAGTAGGAAGGTGGGCTCTCGGCCAGGGGGGCCATGGCTGGAACGCAGGCACCTGTCCCCATGGTAATCAGTGGGGTTGGAAGCGTGTCTGAGTCTGTGATTCCTGAGTCCAAGGAATTTGCCAATTGCAGCTATAATAATAATTACTATAATAAGCAATGCCATGTATTATTTTTCTTAATAATTTTTCACTGAGGTAAAACTCACATATGATAAGCATAAATATTAGGTGTAACACTGATGACTATTTTAGCCACATTCAAGCTTCTTCAGATTAAGACATAGGACATTCTCACCCTCTCCAAAGCTCTCCTGCGTCCCCTCCAGCCAACACACCCTGCTCCAAGGACAAGCCACTCCTCTTATGTCTTGGACCATAAACTAATATTGCCTGTCCTTGAACTTCCCATAAGCGGAACCATAGAGTCTTTTGTGTCTAGGTTTTTTTCAAAGGATAAAGTTTGGGGATTGGTCCATATTGTTATGGCAAGCGGTAGTTCGTTCTTTTACTGCCGGGTGGCATTTCCAGTGTATAAATAAACCAGCATCCAATTATCCACCCTCCTGTCAATGGCCGTTTGGGCTGTGACCAGTGTGGGCTATTAGGACTGAAGCTGGCATGCATGTTGTTCTACATGCCCGTTGGGGGTATAAGCCCCCATTTCTCCTCAGAACACACCCATGCGTGGAATACAGGGTCTTCACCTAAGTATGGCTTTAGTAGAAACTGCCAGACCACTTTTAAACTGCTTGCACCAATGTACATGCCTGCTCAGAGCACCTGAAGTTCTAGTTGCTCCTCATTTCCACCAACCGATGGGTCATCCGTTTAAATTCGGTCATTCTCATGGGGCTGGGATGAGAGGAGACCTGACGAACACTAAGCAGGGAGAACCTGGGAGATGCTAACCCAGAGGGATACAGGGAAAGAGAATCAGAGCCATAACGAGAGAGAGAGAGAGAGAGAGAGACAGAGAGAGAGAGAGAGACAGAGAGAGAGAGACAGAGAGAGAGAGAGAGGAAACCGAGGCAGGAAGAAGTAGGCACATAGGCAGAAACCCAGACTGAGAGAAATTTTGACAAGATGTAAATGGAGGGAGGGAAGAGGTCCAGGAACACAGTGGAGAGAAGAGAGAAAGGAGAGACAAGAGGAAAATGGCAAGGAAAATGGGGAAAAAAGCAGACGTTGAGGAGGACAGGGATGGTGCTTATGGAGCAGAGAGAAGCAGGCCAGGGAGCAGGAAGGAGGCACTATCTCTGGGAGGAGGGTGAGCACAGAAACGGGTCTCTGGGTATTTTATGAAACATGTCCTTTTTTCTTTTTTTTAAAGTACTTCTTGATATTTTTATATTTATATGTTTTAACTTGGGCCTGGCTTCATGGAAAATGCATGAGGAGTAAGTGGTTTCTGGGAATGTTTTATACATGACCAGGGAGTTGGGAGGATGTGGGGGTGGGCGGCAGAGTTGGAGGGCGTGGACCGCCCCCTCCTTGGGCCTCCCTAACAGAGCTGACAGCTCACGTCTTGAGTTTACAGGAAAGGCAGCCCAGGGCAGCCAGGATCCGCCAGCACTGAGACTCTGGGCAACCCACGTCCCCTCTTCCAAGCCTCAGTTTCCTCCTCTGCACCCAGCGTAGGGGTCCGGGGGCTGATCCGACCTGCAGAAGCCATCAGGGTGAACGTTCTGGGTGTCAGGAGTTCTCTGGGAAAGCCCTCATCACACTTGGCCATGTCCCCGGGGACCTTGGCAATGTGCAGATTCGGATTCAGCGGGTCTAGGGTGGCATCTGGGATTCTGCATTTCTAAGCAGCTTTCTGGGAAGGCTGCTGGTTCCAGGACCATGGGGATCTAGGGACATTTGGGCCATCAGTGGTTTAAAGCAGAACATGAGAAATGACAGGGGGACTCTGGAGTTAACAGAGGACTGGAGAAAAAGTGAAAACTTGAGCACCAGCAGTTCTCGATGCTTCTACCGGATACATTTCTTACCCAGACTGAGGAGTGCTAGGTGTTTGTGATGTGAGACTGTCTGTCCCTGCTCTGTCCCAGTTCCCACTCCCCACCTTCAAAGATTCTATTTTTCCAACATGCCACACCCATTTATACCCCCTGGCATTTGCACATGCTGTTTCCCTCACTTAAAAAGCCTTTCTCCACCTTCTGTGACCAGAAATGCTTCCTCCTCCAATAAGACAGAGCTTCTTAAACTTGTTCAGGAGCAAGGGACTGAAGATCCCTCTGAGCAAGCAGATGGAAACTAGCACACTCTCCCCCAAGCAACAAAGGCACTTTTCATATAATCTCACTGGGGTTTCCGGGTCTCGGTGAGTTTCATCCCTGGGCTCCCATTTAGGAGTTTCTACTTCAAAACCTTAGGCCCAAGGTCACGGCCTTCATGAAAGATTCTATGTAGGTTTGATTTAAACAACAGCAGCCCCTCTCTTCAGGTGGCCTCCCTGGGACTCAGGTCTTTGTTCCCTCATGTCTATCTGCTGTCTGTGTATCTTTCTCCATCACTGTCTGGATCCAGGAAGGAGGACATGTGCTTGTGTCTGTGCCCTGGGGTCCCACGCAGGGAGGGGAGGGCTCAGGAGAGGTTGAATGTACTACTGGGCATGTCTCTCTTTCTGGCAAGTTCATGGTCAGCTGTCACCATAGCTGCAAAGACAGAATGGAGCCATTTAGAGCTTCTCTTCTAGAAGCTGGGTGTTGTTTCCTTGAAAGGATGAAGGCGGCCTCCAGCAGGAGGGTGGATTTGAGCAGGGGAAGAAAAGGCTTTCTTTGCAAGGAGCATAAAGTTTTGCGAGGGTGTGAGCATCTTCCATGCTCAAATCAGCAAGGGAAGCTGGATGGGGCAGAAGGAAATGGGTGGTGGTGAGGGAAATGTGAGTTTATGTTGTGGACTGAATTGAGTCCCCTCAAAATTTTATGTTGAAACCCCAATCCCCAATATGTCTATTTGGAGATGGAGTGTTTAAGGAGGTCATTATGGTTATATGAGGTCATAGGGTGCGACCCTGATCCAATAGGACTGCTGTCCTTATAGCAAGAGGAAGAAACCCCAGCGATGTCCCCATCTCCACGCCCACAGATGGGGAAGGCCATGTGAGGAGCCAGCGAGAAGGCAGCCATCTGCAAGCCAGGAAGAAACCAGCCCTACAGACACCTTGATCTTGGGCCTTCAGCCTTCAAAACTGGGAAAAAATAAATTTCTGTTGTTTAAGCTGTGGTTGGTGGTATTTTTGTCATGGTAGCCCGAGCAGACTAGGACAGCTGTTGTTGGCCTCCTATGTGACTTTGGACAGGTCATGGTGCCTCCCTGGGCCTCAGTTTCCTCATCTGTAAGCTGGGATTGGGGCGGTGAAGGTTAGGAGGGAAAATGTTCAAGGTCCCTTCCAATTCTGTGAGTTTCCGAGCTCTGAACATGCTCTTCAGGAAGGCTATGATTTATATCACAGATGTGCTGGAGGAAGACAGTTGCGTAGGAATCAATTTCCTCTTGTAAATAGGATCCTTTTTAAAGCACTCTGGGGAGAAAAGCGGGGACAAACATTTCTAGAAGGCCTACTATGAGGCAGAAGGCACTTTGCGCAAACCTGCTTTCATTTAGCTCCTTACACTAAAGTTTATTTTGCAAACATATTACGTGCCTAAAATGTAAAGAAACAAATCGTGATGCTTTGTTTCACAAAATGGAACCTTATGCTCCTGAGGAACACATGAAAAACGCACAAAAAAAATTAAAAGAAAAAAATAAACTATTCATCCAACAGGTATTTACTGAACATCCATTATGTCACAATCACTATACAAAGAAACTGGGTTTCTACTCAGCTTTTGAATATAAATAGTTGTAAGCATATATTCTGTAAAATTTAAATTCTGCAATTGTATTTAAATTTTTATTCTTTTCATTGGGATGTTATGTAGCTACTTCTTAGTAAGCCCGCGACTTCCAAGTTAGCTCTCTTTTTCTTGATTGTAAATGTAACACACAGGTTGATTGAAGGAAAGGTGGACATTATAGGCATATAAAAGGAAGTTTGCTTGTAATCCGCCACCCTGACTTTTTTCTGTTTATACATCCAGACTCTTAACACACATGCTACCTTGCTCCACGGGACCCCCTACCTCACATTCACCCTCTGTACCAAACTTACATGCTAGAATGTAGAGAGCCATCTGAGGTTGGGAATCGTTGTCTATTTAAATCACAGTTTATATTGACACCTAGAACAGTTCCTGACAAACAGTAGTAGCTCCTTAAGTAGCAACTGTTACCTATAGTGTAAAAACGGGATGAAAGCGGGTTCATACGAAACATGCACACAACCCAGCCACAGGTTATAACACGTAAAGGCAAGTTTGCTGGAGGTCTCTGGGAAAGATTGCTTGGCCCTTACAAAGAGGTATTCGCGAAATGAGGCCCCTGTTTTCTCTCTGGAGGTGGCTGGATCTAAGAGCAATGTCAGGGCCTCTGCAGCCATTTTGAGTCCATGAGGAGAGCCAGCCTGGGTACAAGGTCAACATGCAGAAAAGAACACAGAGAAGCAGATCCAGGCTCTGAAGATATCTCACTGTTGCACTCTTCCCAGGGCTTTCCGCAAGGTGAGATAATGGACAAACTGAGCCTTTCAGGTACCCGAGTCAGGTGCCTAATATCCTGAGCTGAGATTATCCTAAAATCACCAAAGCCATTCAGAGGCAGCTCTTTCCTTTTTTGTTTTTAAAATGACTCCAATAAACACTTTCTAAAATAAAACCTTTTCTATACTTAGATATGTATCCTCAAATAGACTCCCAGAAGTGGAATTATAGGATGAGATGGTATTAATGTTTAATATCGCTTAATTCATAGTTTTATTTGCTTTCCAGCTGGCGGCTCTACAGGCTTAATTAGCCTTTCCACTAGAAAACAGGAAGAGGGGTCTGACCCAATGTCTTCTGATATCATGTCCAAAGTGAGATGTTAAGAGGGAGCTGGTCTTTAGTCTTGATTAGGTTCCTTTACATCTGGAATCGTGGGGAATAAATTCAGTTTGCCTGGATCAAGCATCGCCTGGACAGCCTAACCTGGCCACCATGCCTTTCTGTGCCTGACACTTCATTATGCAGAATTCCAGAATGTCGGGATTGGGAGACATCTGAATGGGCTGAATGGGGGTGGGGTGGATTAAGAGCCCCATTGATGACCTGATGAAATGCATAGACTGTCTTCCGGAAATTTTCACGTCCACCTGAGTTTGTTACCAAGGCTGTTGTAACAAAGTGGGAAAAACTGGGTGGCTTAGAGCAACGGCAATGCATGGTCTCGTGGCTCGGGAGGCTGGAGTCCGCTGTCAAGGAGTCTGCAGGCTCGGTTCCTGCTGCAGGCAATGAGGGAGAATCGGTTCTAGGGCCCTCTGCCAGCTTCTGGTGGCCTCATGGGTTCCTTGGCTTATAGGTGCCCTTGGCCCTGTGTCTTTCCTTGTCTTGCCACTGTGCACTTCCTTTGTGTCCAGATGTCCCCTTTTATAGAGACATAGTCACATTGGACTAGCACCCACCCTCGTGACCTCATCTTCATCGTCTGCAGAGACTCTATTTCTAAATAAGGCCACACTCATAGGTCCTGGGGGTTAGGACTTCAACATCTTTTTGGGGAAAGTGATTCAACCCAGAGCACTGCCCAACACATGAGATTGTGCATAGAGTGTCAGGGGTCATGAACACGTTCAAGTTTATCCAGGGCCCCAAAGGTGACGCTCTTCTATTCTGACCTCTGCACTTTAGAGTAAGAGCTGGGAACGAAGAGGTGGGCACACCAGGGCCACAAAGGGAAGCCGTGGGTCTGGGTTCTCACGGCGCATGGGAGAGGGTGCCAGCACCAGAACCTGGGTTTTCATATAGCATCTCCCCAGGAGCCCAGCCCTCCCTACGTCCAGTTCTCTGGAAGTTGCGGAAGCCAAGCCTCTGAAGTAACCAAGCTGAGAAGGGACAGGCGGCTAGACCTCAAAGGAGCTGGCAGAGGCTGGGGGTGCCTGCCAGGGGACACCTCTTCTCTAGAGTGTTGGGAGTCAGAGAGCAGGAACGTGTCTTGTCCGGGGAGACCAGAGCTTGGGAAATCAATGCAGAGCACAGAAAGCGTGGGAGAGGAAGCTCACTTTCCCTGCAAACTCTAGAATGACGAGACGCTGGATTCTGGCTTCAGTTTCCACTGGCCAATGCCCCGGACATTTCAGGGGGCAGCCAGGAGGGGTCTCAGGAACCCTCCTCTCTGCTGCCTGTGCCAGCTGCCCATCCATAGGAAGCCTACATGTCAGTCCCGGTGCCCACCGATGCCAGCCCAGAGGTGCCAAGGCACCAGGCATAGCAAAGCCAGCTGGCAGCTTCACGGCGAGCCAACGGCCCGGCCGGCTGGCCCATCTGCTCCTTGCTGCCAGCTGCACGCCTGTGGGAGGCGGGCCTGCAGCCCATCCAAGTGGCCAAGGTGCCAGCCACTGGGTGCTCTGGGCCAGCTGGCAAACTGCAGGGCTGGCCAGCCAGTGCCAGGTGAATTCACAGGGAAACTGGGCCCGGGGACCTTGGGGTGCCAGTCTGCCTGGGGTTCTTGTCTTCCCTCTCTCCCACAGCCCCTCCCGTGTTCTGAGATGTTGCAACCAAAGCCTCTAAGCGAAGGCGGGGGGAAGAATGGAGAGGCATGGATGCTTAGGAATACAGGACTCCAGAACTGCAACATCACAGGGTGTTAGGAGTGCAGCGTATCAGGGGTGAGAACATGGACTCTGGGCACAGGCTGCTTGGGTCTAAATCCCAGATCTGGCACTAATGAGCTTCACGACCTTGGGCAGGCCACTTAATTTCCCATAGCGTCAGTTTTCTCATCCAGGAAATGGGAAAGTAACACCTGCTTCATTGAACTAAAGTAAGGACTAAATAAGATGCATATATGACCCTGAGAATGTGGTAAACACTCAGTGCAAGGTGATTATTATATCATCATCAATTATATTATTAGAGTCAGAAGATTTGAGTGTTTCAGCTCAGATGAGCTTCAGACGTTATCTGGTTGAATTTCATCATTTTTAAGTTGGGGAATCAAGACCCCAGTTGGGTCTTTATTCAGCTCACAGTTGAACAATCCGATTTTAAAAATTGGCAGAGAGTCTGCAGGGGACGGGGAGTTGGAAGAAGATGCTCAAAAGATACAAACTCTCAGTTACAAGATAAATATGTACAAGGGATGTAAAGTACCACACGATGGCTAGAGTTACCACTGCTGTGTGATATATATGAAACGTGTTAAATCCTAAGAGTTCTTAGCACAAGGAAAAAAATTTTTTGTTTTATCTCTTTATTGTATCTATATGAGATGATGGATGCTAGCTAAACTTATCGTGGTAATGATTTCACAATATATGTATGTCAAACAACTCTGCTGTACACCATAACTTATATAGCGATGGATGTCAATTATATCTCAATAAAACTGGAGAAATCACAAACGTTTCAACTTGCAAAGTAAAATTTTTGGAGGACAATTGTTCATTCAAATAAATACAATAAACCCAGCAAATGAAAAAAAATATGGGCAGAGGACTTGCATAAACATTGTAAGAAAATATACAAAAGGCCAACAGGTCCATGAAAAGAGGCTCAACAAAACTGGTCATCAAAGAAAAGCAAACCCCAACCACAGGATGGTCCTCAGAATGACTTTTATCAGTAAGACGAGAGATAACAAGTGCTGGCGAGGATGTGGAGAAAAGGGGACCCTAGCGCGCTGTTGGTGGGAATGCAGACCGGGACAGCCACTGTGGAAAACAGTATGGAGGTTCCTCAAATCATTAAAAATAAAACTACCATATCATCCAGCAATACCACTTCTGGGTACTTATCCAAAGAAAATGAAATTGTTATCTTGAAAAGTTATTTGCACCTTCATGGTCATTGCAACGCTATTTACAATAGTTAAGACATGGAGTCAATCCATGGGTCCAACATACACACACACACACACACACAGTGAAATATCACCCAGTATTAAAAAGGAAACCCTGCCATTTGCAGCAATGTGGATGGATGTTGAAGGCATTACGCTAAGTAAAATAAGTCAGACACCGAAAGACAAATACCATATGATCTCACTTCTATGTGAGATCTTTCAAAGCTAAAAGTACTAGTAGAAAACAGATTGGTGGTTGCCAGAGGCAGGGGGTGGAGGGTGGATAAAATGGGTGAATGTTGTCAAAAGGTCGTCGTCGTCGGCAGCCGTCCGTCTCGAGAGACGATGGTGTAGCTTCTTAAGAGTCTATCTGCACCGCCGAGAATGGCTGTGCAGTCCGACTCGGGAGTGACACGGTATCTGTCTCCTCCCGTGTTGAATCGACATCTTGCGATGACGCTGGAGTGTCCTCTCCAGTGAAGCTGAAGCTACAGAGCCTGGGCAGGGTGATATGGAGGGTCTGCTGTTGCCCATGCAGCAGACCCCTCCTCTCTTCGCAGCTGAAGGGTCCAAGGGAAAGACGGAGTCAATACAGCTTGGCTTCAGGTGCGCCACAGGAGTTGCCGGTGTTGACTACAACGTCAAACCGCCTTAGGGACTCTGGCTCCGGATTTTCTGTCGGGGTTTACTCCCTTAGCCTTTCCCCTGAAGAGGTATGCCGCAAGGCAGCGGAGGTGTTTTGGAGTCAGAGTTTTCCTTCTCTGATGTGCCCTGACTGGAAGATCGAACCAGCGACACTTAGCTCGCAGGCCGACACTCCTGTCAAAAGGTACAAACTATGAAATAAACAAGCCCTGGGAATGTAATGTATGGCCTGATGACTATAGTTAACATACTGTGTTGTATATTTGAAAGCTACTGAGAGAGTAGATCTTAAAAGTTCTCATCATACCCAAAAAGTCTGTAACTATGTGTGGTGTTGAGCGTTAACTAAATTTACTGTGGTAATCCTTTCCAGGATATACATGGGCCTCATCATTACATTGTACCCCTGAAACTAATGCGATATTATTTGTCAATTATATCTCAGTCACAGTTGCACACAGAGTCATTTGCAGTGTTGGGATTAGACTCCAGGTCCCTGACACTCTCCCTGGTCCTTGGTCATGAAAGCCTCACCTGAGTTAAAGGAGGTGCTGGCAAGGTAGGGAGGAGCCTCCTGTTTTGCTCCAACCCATCCAGACACCCGACATGCTCAGCTGCGACTCTTCACACTTAGCCCTCAGAATGCAGTGCCTCATGTATCAGTGATGGGTTTGCAAACACAGGCACATGTGTACGTGTGTGTGTTTCTTTTGCAGTGTTGGCAAATACTCGTACACTTGTGTGGGCATAAGGGTCCTGCCTTCCCCAACAGACCAAACTTTTAAGCGCAGGCTCTGTATGTTATCCAGAAACATCTCACCCATCCATAGCTCATTTCTCGGGAAGCATCATGTATCCAGAAAGCCCCTGACTTCCCTGAGCCCTTGTGCTGAGAACAACATCTGCCACGTAGTGAATGATGAATGAATGAATGAATTAATGAATGAATGAAACAGATGGAGACTTTATTCATCCTGACCCAGCTTTTTCAATTTGGTGAACCAGGGTGCTCACTGTCCACCCAGCAACCAACGAGAGCAAGAATCTTAATGTTCTAAGTCCTTCACCCTAACCACCAACTCCTGATTCTCATTCAGAGCCTAGTTACCCGGATTTTGTGCATGGTGCTCACAAAAAAGCTAAATTGTCCTGGGCTGCAGACTGGAGGCAACGGATAAAACAGGAAATGAACAAATGAGGAAGGCAGCAAACAACTGCAGGAAGAAAATAAGGTACTGCCGATGCTTTACTGGGCTAGAAATAGAGAGGGCTGTTGGAGAGAAGCCTCACGAATGTCTGGGACCGAGCGGTCCGAGGCCCTTCTGTGCAGCAGCAACCACGCCCTGGTGTGCAGAGCCTTTCCTTTCTCCCTGGAAGAGACGTGATGCTCATAATGACAGAGCTGAGACTTAGGTCAAGTGTGCCTGGGCAAACTATCAAAGAACAGAGTGCGTTTTGCAGAGATTTCTATCCAAAATGTAATTTTTATAATAGTAATTAAACAGAGGTGGTCTTTCATCAACTAGAAAGCTTGGTATTCTTAAATGGCTCCATCAGTGAAGGTTACATACTGCTGGATCCACTGCTCTTTGCGGGGACAGAGGTGACAATTAGAAAATTTAAGGAAAACAGCTTCCGGCTAAGATGGAGACCTAGACACACACGCTGCGTCTCCCTCCACAACTAAGAAGGAATACAACTACCACAAAACTAGAAACAACCATAAGTTCCAGAAAATGGAGCTGCATGAAAGTCCAACAAACAAAGATATGAAGATGAAGTACTCACCCAGACAAGTAGAAGGGGTGGAGCTGGCGCAGAGAGGACGTGGTGCAGTGATAGCGGCGGTGGCAGCAGCAAGCTGGCGGAAAGCGCAGCCACACATTTTAAAAACTCATGAGGGACATCTGGGGAGCGCTCCCAGCACCAGACCAGACCACTCAGCTCATGGTCCCAGTGCTGGGGAAAATCAAGCCTCATTGCTTCTGACTGTGCAAACCAGTGGGGGCTGGGGTGGAGGCAGAAACTGCCAGTCTCTCAGCAGAGTCTCCTTGTTTGAAGGGCTCCCACGGTCTTAGAACATCCAAAGACCCACCCACTCCGGGAATAATGGCCAGGGTAATGGCTAGATAGGCACCAGTCCCATACAGAGTAGGAGAAGTGCCTGGAAAAGGGGCAACTGCTGAACAAGTGGCATTGTTCCCTCTCAGAGCCCTCTCCACAAACAGTGCCACAACGTGGTGCAACGGGTCTTTCTATACTGATGAACACCTAAGGCTCTGCCCCTTACAATATAACAGGAGTGATAGCTCTACCTAAGGCACAGACAAACAAACACAGGAGCCTATCAAGATGAGAAGACAAAGAAGTATGGCCCAAAAGAGGAAAAGGATCAAGGTTCCAGTGGGAGAACTAACAGATGAGGAGATAACCAACCTAACAGATGAGGAGATAGCCAACCTAACAGATGCAGAATTCAAAACACTGGTGATAAAGATGCTCACAGGCTTTACAGATATGCTTAAGTATGGCAAAAACATAAGGGAAGAAGTGAAGGCTATGCTAAATGAAATGAAGGAAAATCCACACAAAACCAATGGTGAAGGGAAGGAAACTGGTGTTCAAATCAATGATTTGGAACATAAGGAAGAAAAAGCAGTCAACCAGTACAGAATGAGGAAACAAGAATTGGAAAAAATGAGGAGAGGCTTAGGAACCTCTGGGATAACTTTAAATGTGCCAACATCCAAACCAAACGGGTGCCAGAAGAAGAGCAAGAGCAAGAAACTGAAAATTTATGTGAGAAAATAATGAAGGAAAACTCTCCAAATTTGGTGAATAAAATAGACATATAAGTTCAGGAAGCACAGAGAGTCCCAAAGAAGCTAGATGCAAAAAGGACTGCACCAAGACACATCATAATTTAAATGCCAAATGTTCAAGATAAAGAGAGAATTTTAAAAGTAGCAAGAGAAAAGCAGAGAGTTTCCTACAAAGGGCTGCCTATAAGACTATCAGCTGATTTCTCAAAAGGAACTTTGTAGGCAATAAGGGACTGGCAAGAGGTATTCAAGGTGATGAAAAGCAAGGACTTACAACCAAGATTACTCTATCTACAAAGCTATCATTTGGAATGGAAGGGCAGATGAAGCGCTTCCCAGAAAGGTAAAGCTAAAGGAGTTCATCATCACCAAGCCATTATTATATGAAACGTCAAAGGGACTTACTTAAGAAAAAGATCAAAATTATGAACATTAAAATGACAACAAACTCACACCTATCAACAGCTGAATCTAAAAATTAAGAACAAAATCCAACTAACCAAACCAAAATAGGAACAGAATCATAGCTATGGGAATCATTTGGAGAGTTATCAGCTGGGAGGGGGAAGGGGGAGAAATGGAGAAAAGGTGCAGGGATTAAGAAGCATAATTGTTTGGTACAAAATAGAGGGAAGTTAACAATAATATAGGAAATGTAAAGCCAAAGAACTTATATGCACTACCCATGGACATGGGATTGCTGGAGGGAAGAGGGGTTACTGGGCAGAGGGGAACAAAGGGAAAAAAATTGGGACTACTGTAACAATATAATCAATAAAATATACTTAAAGTAAAAAGAAAATTTAAGGAGAAAAAAGGAAAAGGGCAAGCATCTGTTGAAGATAAAAATGGCCTTTCATTCCGGACATGAGTTTTAACCCTTTTTTTGCTGCACGTATGCAGGGAAAGGCATGTTCAAAATGGTTTCACATTCTTTATCCATCACCTCACTTATTGGGCTTCTTGTCTACCAAAGGGGAAACACATGCATATATATTTATACATAGATACACACACAGAATGTGCAATCATGCATAAGGACACACTCATCCACATGCACATGCAGAAACACACACACGTCCAGACATGTACCACATACACATGTAGGTGCACACACAACATGAAGTTATATGCAGTTATGCACAGAGGCACATTCATGTACAAATGTACAGGCACATGCTGACACACACACGCACAGGGTGCACACACCTGCAGACACCTCTCACATGTATGTACACACGGTCATGCACACACATTGCCAGTCCTTTAGCTGCACAGAACAATGAACCTAAAAGACTTTTTCATTATCTCAAATTGATCAAACACCGAATAATTCTGGGAACATGAGAATCACCATGGGACTGGCGATACGATGTGGCCACTACTATTTGGGAGGCACCTGATATGTTTCATATCTCATGCCTCATATTTTATATCCCATTTACATTCCTCTACATTTCCCCCCTCCCTCCCATCTTCCTTACTTCTTTTTTCTCTGCCCTTGGTTTTCTTTCTTTTCATTTTCCCTCTGATGAGCTACCCATGAGTACTTTCTCATTGTAAAGCATCCACATGGTTCTGACCAAACGTTTCCCTTTCTATTTCCTGCCTTGTGACCACTCAGTTTCTCAGCAATAATGGCTGTTATCAATGTCAAGTGGACCCTGCATCACATCACCAATTGTCATGTAGTTCTATAGTAGGCCTAGAAAAAGCCTAGCTATCCATCCACAGGGTAAAGATTAAGCACATTCTGCAATACCATGCAATAGCCGAAAAGAACCAAAGTCAGGTTTTGAAATAATATTAGCCAGAGTCTAGGCTAGCCCTTACTGGTGGTCAAACACCCTCTCTGCATTCCACCACTTCATCTTCTCATCTATCCATGAGCATTATTACCCCCTGCCCCCCCCCATTTTACTGATTTGAACATTGAGGACAAGTGGGAGTAAGACATGAGGACATTCGTTCAGCCAGCATGTTGCAGATCTGAGATTTAAACCAGGTGCCTCTGAAGTTTGCATTCTTAAGCCCCATAGCCCCATACTAAGATACCCAAGAAGTGATAGGTGAAAGAATATATCTTTGCAGGAGGTTGAATAGACTATGATCCCACTTACACATATATGTAAGTGCATATATGCATCTATGGCCTTCTGCCTCTCTCATGACATTTCTTATACGTTTTTGAAAAGTGAATGGCGCAGCAAAGAGGTCTAGTGACTGTCTAAGCCAGGCAGCTAGATCCAAGTCCACTTCTGTCCAACTGCAGTTTGGGCTGTTTCCACAATACTTTTCTTCTGCTGATTACAGAAGGAACCAGGGAATTGGAAGGAATTGTTTTTAATGAGTTTGCCCAAAGTACATTGTGAACCTAAAAATAAAGGCCAAGTGAGGGGCAACATGCACTTATTTGAAATCAAAGAATAGCTATTCGGGAAGCACTGAGCCAGGCAGAAGACCAAATAGTGTTCTGATTAGGAGACAAAGGCAAGGGATATTTATGAGAAAGGGAAGGCAAACAATTATATCATTAAAAGGAACACATTTCTACTGGTGCAGATAACATAACATAGTGATGCTAATTTTAAAAACCAATGTTTTTAATTTTCAGTCTAGTAGTCATCAGTCCAGTGATCATAGTATCTGCTTACTTGTTTTCTTTGCAAATAGTTCTTTGGGACACAATGTTGCCCTAGGTCCAGTCCAAATATTATGTCACCCTGTTTTAATATTCCAAATGTCTGAGGCATCTGGCAGGCAAGGCAGAGCCTCTGCGGTGGTAGCTTCAACTCCATTTTAAAGTGGTTTTATTAATTATTATTTTTATTGCACCATCTGGGGAGAATATATGCCCCTCTAAATGGCCCCCTTTCCACTGTACTCTGCTTCTTGAAGGGCTGTGGAGCTGTACAAAAGCAGAGAAGAGAAAATTCTGGGCTGCATGAAGATGTGAAACCACCATGAAGATAGGACCCTTCCAGTGGCTGGCTACTGGATGATGCCTCAAGTGTCCCCTTTAGTGAGCTACATATAGGGGGGTGGACCAAAAAAACTGTAATGACCTTCTGGAGTGCAGGCCCTTGTAGTCCAGGCTTCCCCCACTAGGTGAATGCTCTAGGAATCCATCTGTATCAGTGTACCAGCTGGTGTTGTTGTGAGAGGCTGAGTTCGGCTTCAGTGAATTTTTTTGGAAGAGTTTTTCAGCATACTAGCCCATTTCATGATGGGTTATTTACAAGCATACCTTCCCACCCTTTGCTGAGGGTTCAGGAGTTTCAGGAGTTTTTGACCCAAAGCAACATGACCTCATGCCCCACCCTCCCAATTCACTGTATCTCTCCCCAAGTGACTATTTTTTGTTTCCCCAGATGAAAAAGTCCTCAAAGGGAAACATATTGCTGATGTGGAAGAGGTGAGACAAAACAAACAAACAAACAAAAACCCGGCAGAAGCACTTAAAGGCATCCAAATCAATGAGTTCAAAAACTGTTCTGAGCAGTGCGGAAAACATCTCAATAAGTGCCTTGCATCACATGGAGAGTACTTCGAAGGTGACTGAAGTTTAAACATGTAAGAATAAATGCACAATTTTTTATAAATAAATTTTGTTTCCTTTTTGGTCCCCCCTGGTAGTTACCTGGTCTCTTGGTTCGGCACTGCACAGAGCCTTCAGGTCTTAGCAAGTTCCAAATGCACAATGAGGTTGTTCAGCTCAGATATGAAGGCACTGACTGTGGGCCACCTCACGCTGATCTCTCCATCTTTACTGATGGGGAAGAAGAAGACCAGAGGCCACGTGACCGGCTTGAGGTCGCACAACTCTCTGATGGCAAAGGAATGATGGAGCCAAGCCGGTACTGAAGGGAGGCAATCGCTGGGCACACAGTTTAGGAAGGCCCCCAAAGCCAGTAGTTGAGATTTTAAAAAAACCACTTGGATACACTATATTTTAAAAAAAGGAAAGAATGCAAACAAATCTCTGATATACAAGATGTCAAAATTTTAAACAAAGACAGAAGCGGCATTACTGATTTTCCCTTTTGCCTCAGGCTCCAGTGCGACTCTGCATGACACTTCCTTTAACATTTTTAGATTCTATTCATCATGGATTTTTTTTTGCATTAAATTTAAAATTTAAAAATATTGAATTAAAACATTGATCATAATTACTGAATATTTTAGTGCTCTTTAGATTCTGTGCTGGGGCTGAGTGAGCTGCTTGCCTTGCCCTAGAGGACTCACTCTGCCAACCCTGATACTTTCTGTTGACTCACTCACTCGTTTGTTCTTTCATTTATTCAGCAATATTTTTGGAATGCCCATGGTCCAGGAGCTGGGAAAATAGCAGTGAACAAGATAATTTTGGTTTCTGTCTTCCCAGCATGGACAGTCTAATTGGAGGGACAGATCTGAATCAAATAGTCACATAAGTAAATGTAAGAGTAAAAATGTAGCCAATGCAGCAAAGGGAAAATAAGAGAGGCTTAACCAAGACTGATGGTCAGGGCAGACTTCCTGGAGGAGGTGGTGTTTGGGTGAGATAGAGTTAACCAAGTAGGGGTGAATTAAAGGAGGGTGGCTAAGGGTGCTCCAGGCAGAGGAAATGGCAGGTACAAAGGCCCCCTGCCAAGGTCAATAGTGTGGAGTGCTTTGGGAACACAAGAGGCCAAGGCAGCTGCTTGCTGAGAGGCAGGGAGAGTGTGGGACAAAAGGAAGATGGAGTAGGCAGCACCTGGGGACACAGAAAGGAAGGTTTGATGTCTAGCCCAAGAGCAATAGGGAGTCATAGAAGGGTTTGAAGCTGGGGAGAGATGTGATCAGGTTTGTTCTTTGGTGTGATCCCTGTGTTTTTGCTGGGTGGAGAGTTCTTTACATTGTGTATAGAACCCAGGATCCCCAGTGTCTAGTCCGGCTTCCCCATTTCTTGCTGTGTGACCTTGGGCAAGTCACATAATACTTGCCTTCTCTATGCTTCAGTCACCCATCTATAAAATGGGGTGTCGTTAAGAAAATTAACATTATGTGTCTTCAAGGGGCCTGACACATAAAAAGCATCTATAACTATTGGCCATAATTTTTATCACTGAGAACGGATTTTAGGGGGCAAAACAGGATATAGTGAGAAAGCAGCCCCTGCCCTCAGCATGGGGCTGGCTCAGCCTGGGCTCCTCTGCCTGAAGCAACCTGCTCCCTCATTAGAAAGTGGCTGTTCTTTCTGCGCTTCCAGGAGGAGAGGGCGCAGCGGAGGCGGCAGGCACGCTGTGAAGGTCTTAAAAGAAATTATAGCCTGCATAAAACTATTCACTCCAGTGGAGGGCCTTAAACCATTCCCCTGGGCACTGAACAGTGACTGAGAGTATATTACCGTGCACTTAAGGTGACGGCAGCCACCCAAGGTCAAAGAGAACAGGAAGCGGAGCACTTAGCATGGAAGTTCCGCTAAAGTAGGAGCGTCCTTCCTCAAGCCATTTCTTTCTGGACCTGCCTGGCTCCTGATCTGTGGCTTCCCCAAGAATAAGAACAGTCAAGTAGCAGGTGAGGAAAGGGGAGAGGACAGAGGACAGGCTGGGGCTGTGAACAGGAGCCTGTCCAGATATTCCCCTGCTGAGGTCTTGGAGGGCTCACTTAAAACCTCTGACCTCAGCATTATCCTCTGTACCATGGGAAGTGGGCCGCCTATGGTAGGTCAAATTCCTGTTGGAAACATGAGAAACTCCAGCCTGCCCTGCCACAGAGAAACTGCTCCCAAATGATCATTTTTGTTCCTTCTCGGAGCTTCCTCCCTTCTTCTCATGACATTTTTTCTTTCTTTCCTGAACTCTAAGCACTTCACTTCTTGGCAAGTCAAACAACCTCCCCAGGCCTCAGTGCGTTCATCTGTCGAGTGGGTATACGAAGGGTAAGGACTTCCAGGGTGATTGTGGGGATTAGTAAAAACCTTTGAGCTGTTGCATGCTCAGACCAGGAAGAGGGGCTCTCACTTGCCCAGATACTTTGAGACTTTTTAAAATAATAATTTATTTATTTGTTTGTTTGTTTTCTTATTTATTTTTAGAGAGAGGGGAAAGGAGAAAGAGAGTGAGAGAAACATCACTGTGTAGTTGCTTCTCACTCATGCCCCCAGCTGGGGACCTGATGTGCAACCTAGTCCTGTGCCCTGACTGGGAATTGAACCAGCGACACTTGGCTCGCAGGCCGACGCTCAATCCACTGAGCCACTGCAGCCAGGGCTCATACTTTTAGACTTTTTACAACATGAGGTCGGCAGTGATGAAGACTCTTTCTTTATCAGCTTCCCTGTGTAATATTCTCAGCAGTGTGGAATCACTGGCAGCCTTAATCCTGGGCCTTCCTGAGTCCACAAATCCTCTCCAATTGTTCATACCGATTCCTCATATCCTTCGAAGGGGGTGTCCCAGGACCCCAAAGGACGAAGGAGTATGTTGTCACAGGTAAAGGCGCTTTAGGCCATGGACTATCACTGGCTCAGGGAGATCTGGCTCTTTGAACAGCCACGTAGACCCCAGTTTTCCCACAAGTAAAAGCGGAGGCGATGAGACCCACTTCCCCGGGTTGTTGTGAGGTTGATAGTACATGATTTTGAAGTACTCAGCATATAGTAGGAACAGTATATTTTAGCTGTTTTCCTCTTTCCATGGGGTCATGATCACCTTCCGAAGTTCTTAAAAGGAACCACTTTACAAAATATGCACCACACTTCCATTCACTCACAGACCTGTGTAAACACACACACACACACACACACACACACACACACACACACACACACCCCTTTTCATCAAGAGAGACCAGAAAACAACAACAAAAAAAACATATGCTTGCTGCCTGCTAGAAGCCCTCCACCACCAAGAAATTTTTTGGCATATGAAGGAACAAAAAGAGAAATTCTATGGTTAAATAAATTTGGCAAGCATTGCACTGATCCAATTCAATGGGTGTCTTTCTTGCAGGGTGGGTTGGAGTCCCTCGCATGTGACGTGTACTTTGAAGCATCGAGATGAGCTCCGAGTACTTAGAACTGCCCCAGATTACGTAACCAGCGAATGCTTTGCTGGGCTAAACCTGTGTGAGGCACAGATCTCCCTGAGGCAGTGACGGCCCATAGTCCAAAGTGCCTTTACCTGTGACACCGAATTCCTCAGTCCTTTGGGGTCCTGGGACCCCACATCAGAATATGATGGGTCTGGATGTTCAATTGGAGAGGCCCAGGACTAAAGCTACCTGAGATTCCAGGTAAGGGAATGGCAGGGGGAGGCATAAAAACTGCAATAGCCAAGTTCTAGAGGCTTCTTCTAACTTGAAAGTCAATGTCTGTTTTAGTGGTTTCATTAATTTTCTTCTTGTGGAATAACTTTTCTGTGTAACTCTTCTCTATTCTTGTCTCTCCTTGGCTCAATGTAGTTCACAATCAGTGTTATAGTGACTTGGTTTCCCTGCGACAAAATCACGACACAGTTGGGAGGTGCTTGCTTAATGGTTATAGTTCAAGAAGCGGCTCAGTCCCCACGGGGACAGGTGCTTTGCCTTTGCCGTGCCCCTGGGGACAAGCCATGAGGAAGGTAGGACTTGGCCCCAGGAGGCTGCAGCCAAGGAGGCTCCCCGCTCGCCCTCCAGCCGCTGCCTTGGAGTGATTAGTTGGATTCTGAGGCAGGGATACAAGAAGTGTCGTCGGTGGGCGTGATGGAGTGCCTGCTGAGTGGGCCACAGATAAGCGCCGTGATTTCGGAGGGCGCTTCATCATTCCGCCGCACGAACATGTTAACGGGTGATTGTTTGAATGTCTCCAGCTAATAGGATATTATTCATAACGCTCTGGTTACTTGGAATGGGAGATGATAAGAAATTAAATCCTTAATGGCTTTCTTTAAGGGAGGACTTTCCCCAGGGGAACCCGGAATCCTGGGAATATATATGCTCCACGTGCCCTGGCAATGTCTCTCGTGGAGGAAATTGGCTTTAAATGAGCCTCCCAGGGAGACATAAGGGTACAAGGAAGAGGACAAAAAGCAACTGACCTTGACTGGACACCCACTATGTACCTGGTACCTTCACATTTTACATTTTGTCCTGGCAATGTCTCTGCTATAACCAGATACTACTGACCCTATTTCAGGACTGAGAGATCGGGAGCTCGGAGAGGCGAGTTCATTGGCTTAAGGTCTCATTTCTGGTGCTGGAGGCAGGATTTGAGTTTTAACGCATTTTTTGCATGAAATGCAGTTTATGGAGAGGAGGGTAGTCTGGAAGAAAGGGCAGCCCTTCCCTGAGATCTGAAAGGTGGAAGAGAAGAAGAAGCCATAATTTCCCAGAGGCAGATGCGGAAAGGTGCCAGGTGTTGGAGGAGGGAAGGCAGAGGTTCTGCAGGTGTCGTCTACGTTAACTTTGGGAATCGTCTGCTTCCGGGATATGGGCAGCCACGGGCACTCCTTGGGTTTCCCGTGAGTCAGGATTTTCTGAAAAGTTGCTTGAGCTTTGTTATCTCTGTCTTTCCAACAATTAAGGGAGCTTCTAACTCCCTGTTTGAAATCCCTTCCTGCTTGAAGTACTTTGAGCAGTGACTGAATCTTGGCCAAGTACCCAGCCGATCCTTACACATACACACACACACACACACACACACACACACACACACACCACACCACACACACACTCACGACTCACAAGGATACATTTCCAAGAAAAGAATTATAGGTTACACATTGTTGGGGCCTGTGATACTAAACTCATCACCATCATCATTATCAGTTTTGCAACATGGAAACCGATTTCCTAGAAGCCTGGGAACAAAGAGTCCACAGTACCTTTTGTTAAACATCTGTTTGTTTCATGTAAGTAAACCCTCCTTCTAGATGAACAGGACAGAAATGGTGGCGAAATTCTTCAAGAGAGGCCAAATTCACCACAGCAAGTGGCTATGAATATTTAAAAGTGAATGTGTAGTCCTGGCTGGTGTGGCTCAGTGGATTGAGTGCCAGTCTGTGAACTAAAGGGTCGCTAGATAGATTCCCAGTCAGGGCGCAGGCCTGGTCCTCAGTTGGGGGCTTGCCAGAGGCAACCACACATCGATATTTCACTCCCTCCCTTCCCCCCTGTCTAAAAATAAGTAAATAAATAAATCTTTTAAAAAATTGGATGCGTTTTTAAAAGTTTTTTGTTTTTGTGGGGTACAGATAGCCATCTTCCCAACCCTTCCACCCTTTTCCTCTGGCTCTCATCAGCTCCCACAGCGGAAGCCGGCTTGGCTTTCCATATGCAAAGTTCACAACTCACCCAGCCATGAGCTGTTCCTTTAACCACTGCTAAATTGTTTCCTGACAGCCCTCGCTACAATTTTCTCCCCTGACATTTGATTTACATATGATCTTTAAGCACTGCCATGGCGGTAATAGCGATTTGGTTAATATTCCAAGCGCTCCCCCATGCCCCACACCTTGCAGGGCCATTTCATTGCTGCAGTGTGGCAAAATGCATGTACCAAATAAACGTATTGCTAATGAAATAAATGGATTAGGGGGAAGAATCAATTGCTCTGCTGCTAGGATTAGGCACCAGGAGTTAATTTTGTCCGGATCTGCAAGGGTAGCTGTTAATAGAATAGGTTTTTTACCTAATTGGAGGGAAAGTAAATGAAGTACAGTAATATTCCATGATGTATTGGAAGAATTTACTTCATTTGCTCTTATTCTTGTTGAGTATTTACTGTACACTAGAACTTTTGGTTTTCTTCCTGCCTGTTTTTCTTTTCTTCCCTTTTTTTAGTCATCATATCTTTCTTTTATTTCCATTTACATCTTATTTCCTTTCCCCCATCCCTCCATCTATCTATCCATTCTTTCATCCCTTCTCAATCTATCCATCCACCCACCATCCATCTGTCCATCTGTCTGTCTGTCCAGCCAACCATCCATCCATCCATCCGTCCATCCATTCATTTCTTCATCCACCTAATAAACCAGAGTCTCAAACACTTACTTCTTCATGAACCAGTAAATCTTTGTGGGTCCTGTGGGAAAATGGAACCATCATGATCATCACTATCCTGATCAGTGTCATCTTCCTCATTGTCATCACACACACACACACACACACACACACACACACACACAGCAAAAGTAGGTTCACAGTTGTAATACAACTAAATAATACAATAATTAATAAATAATAATACAAGAATAAACTCTGTGTTTTACCTACTCACAACTGTAAATCTACTTTTGCTGATCCCTGTATATATTTGTTGAATCTGTCTATTCTTACTCCATTATTTCAACATTTACTGAAGGCTTAATATGCTAACCAAGACCTGATTCATCCCTATGATACAATAAAAGAAAAAAAAATGCAGCTGAAGAGACCACTTACACCAGTGTATGCATCTCTCTTCTGTTGGAGACTCCGCACTCTGTTGCCATAAATGCATCTGCCAAAGACCAGACCCAATAGGTATTAGGTGAGGCATGATCAGACTCATGGGATACGAAGTAAGGGGGATCTCTAGAAGGGCTGCGAAGGGTCTGAGCATCTACAGGAGTTGCAGAAAGCTTTTCCTAGGATGAGTCATGCACAGGAGAGCAGACACCAGCTGAAGAAACAGAACATGGCTTGCTACTGAATGAAGAGAAGTCACGAGCTAGGGCAGGAAAGACAGACTACCGTTATGTGCCAAAGTGCAGGGCAGCACCAGGGACAGCTCCAAGGCCTCTCACTGGGGCGGCTCTGGCCTGTCCAGGGCCCATGACTGGTAAGAGGTGAGGCCCTCCATAACCCTCCAGCTTTAGCATATGATAGTCCCTTTGGGAGTTTATTTAGCCTGTTGTTCTTGGGGATGATGAAGACTTCCTTCTTTGACCAAACTTGAGTCTGGCTCCTCTGAGTCCTCTTTCTGATTAAGCTCTGTCTTTAGAAAGAATCTTGCTGGGTCGTTTTAGCAAAAATGGCCCTCTGATCACCCCCATATCTGATCAAATTCCTCATCCCTGACCTTTCATCCTGGCTACCCTTCAGCAAGAATTCTGTTAAATTAGCTTAGCCAAGAATTACCTAATCTCTTAGTAACTTCCTATCCTAGACACCCCGTCCTTGGTTTCTTTTTCTTGGCTATAAAGTCCCACTTTTCTTTGTTGTATATTTTTGGGTTTGAGCCCAGTCTCTCTCACTTATTGCAAAATCCCCATCGCAGTAGCCTCTCCTTGAATAAAGTCTTCCTTACCATCTTTAACAAGTGCTGAATAATTTTTTCTTTAACAGGGCCCCAAGAATCTGCTTTTGTGGTCAGCTTCTCAAGGATGCTGATGCATGTGTTTTGTAGGCCATACTTTGAAAAACTTCCCCTGAGTCTTGGCAGGGTATGTTTAGAGGAGTCTTGTTTTATTTAAAAAATATCTGTTAGCCACTAAGGTCATGATGACCAAAAGAGAATCAACGTGGGGCTGGGTGGTGGCAGGGACATCCAATACTTGCACATAAATGTTTTTGTTTACTAAAGGTTTAGAGTTATACTTTCAAGGATGTGATTCATCTACTTTAAAGGCAGGACCTGTCATCTGCTTATTGAGTCCCACGCCTCTGCATGAGCCCAGAACCCAGATTTTGACCAGTGGTTTCTGAGAACTGTCTCTGTGCCAGGTAACATGCTGGACACTGGGGATGCAGACCAAACACAACGAAGAATTTTACCCTCTAGGAGCACAGTGTCAAAATTACAGTCACCTTTCCATTCTGCATCTGTGGGACTGGGGCCCTAGGAAGCATTTATCATCTCATTCAACTGCCTCCTGTTTCTCCCCTTCTCTTATTGCCGACTTCTGCTTGTGTAAACTTTGCTGAGAATTTGAGCAGAAATAGTAAATAATGAAGCTCCAGAGGGTTACACTAATTTCCCAGACATTTAATCAATATGGAGCTGCCCTGTTCATTACAGCTGTCAAAAATATGCAAAATTGTCCATCTGGTCCTCCCAGGTATGAAGCTCTGAGCTGGAGTCACCAGTTGCTTGGCTAATTACCACGCCCCATTTTCCCTCATTTGAGGCCTCTCCATTAACCAGGAGCTACCAGCTCAAGTATAAAGGCAAACAATAAATATTTGAAGTGGCGTTGCCTGGGCTGGGGTCCTGAGCAGCGGCGGAATTGGGTCCCTGCAGATGAGAAATACAGGTGGAGTTTTGCAAAAGAATAACCTCCCTCATCCCCCCCCCCCATGGCTCTCCCCAGCCCCCAACCTCCTTCCTTTTGAGGCCCCTCCCTGCCCCTCAAATATTTAGACCTATTAAAAACCATTGGGGGGAAAAATGATCTATACAAAAGCTTTGCATAAAAAAGTGATCAATGCAAATTCCTCTGAGGAAATTGCTTCAACAGATGGAAACGGCCCATTTGCAACAAATGCCACTGGCTGTGCAGATGGTAATTATGGGATGTATGTAAACATGCAAGCTCTGGCTAGCAGAGCAAACTGCACTGCTGAACTCAGCCTGCATGGAGGCCGCCTGCCCTGGCACTGCCCCTGCCCTGACTGGCCTGCAGGCCAGGGATTCAAGGCAAATCCAGGGGTACCTTAGGATTTGGGATTGGAATCCAAAACCTATTAGCCTAGCCTCAGTTTAACTACAGGTCTTTCTGAAATTGTCTCTGGGAGCAAACTACACATCCTATAATATCTTGATGGACTGAGCTATAGCATGACTTCTGGAAGGAATAAATCAACATATATTGAATACTCATTGTATGCCAGATACTGTGCTGTTAGCCTCGAATGCATTCTCTTGCTTAATCTCCACAAAGAACTTGGTGGGTTGGCATTATCATCATCACTATTATTTTGCAAATGGAGAAACAGAATCATGGAGAGATGATGTGATTTTTCCAAGATCAGAAGGCTAGGAAGTAAGGGAACCAAGGTGTATCAGTTAGCTATTGCTGAGTAACAAATAATCCCACAGCTCAGTGGCTTCGAATAAGAAACACTTATTATAGCCGACACATCTACAGGTCAACTGAATGATTCTTCTGGTCTTTCCTGGGCTCAGCTAATTATGACTGGGGTCCTCATGCATCTAGGTAATCTATAATGGCCTCATTTAAGTCTAGTAATTGGCTGACCATTGGGCTGGTGTGGTGGGAGTTAAGAGCCATGTGTCTCACCCTCCATCAGACTAATGGGCAAGTTCTAAGAAAAAACAAAACAATGCACAAGGTCTCTTGGGGCCCACACTTAGAAAAGACCCACTATCTTCTCTGCCACATTCTATGGTTGAAAGAAGTCACATGGCCCATCCAAACTGAAGAGATAGAGAAATAGACTTTACTTCCCAAAGGAAGTAGCTATAAATACACATTGCAAATGGCAAACACACAGAGAGGGATAGAAAATAGGACCAGTTTTGTAAGTGATGTAGCACATAAGACTTGAACTTAGAGTTTTCTGGTTTTAAGTCCTTAATTCCTAAGGCCACCCGTGGGAGTCCATCATTCCAGAGGTAATGGCTATTTTTGGTTCATCTCACTGGAATTTCTTCTGTCTTCAGGTAAATTTCAGTTCCTCTTTTCTTTCTCCCAGTGATTCTCACTCCCACTCTCAGCCTTCATTCCTTGGATATCCAAGCAGAGCAATGCTTCAAGCACTAAATTCAGAGTCAGCATATTTGAGTTCTGGTCCCACATCTATCAATTATGCTCTTTTGGGTCCCATGCAATCCCTCATTCTCCCTGGGTCTCAGTTTTATATCTACGTCTGTGCCATAAAACACATGAAGATTTGATTTGAGATTGCTGTCAGCCTAATTCTTTTTGATTCTATAAATGGTAAGAGGTTCTCTGGTACCAGGGGTTGAGCTTATACCTTGTACCTGCTCTGGAAGTCCCACCATCCTAGTTACTACTTCAGGGAAATACATGCACTCCGGAGGTTCAGAGAGCATAATACATGTGTACAAAGCTTCATAGCTGAGAGTCAATAGGGTGTTGCAAACTTGAGCTCTGGAATCAGACATGCCTCACTTGGTTCTCAGTTAAGCTCTATTCTATTCTACTGGCTGTGTGGCTGTTATAGATTAAATGTTTGGGTCCCCTCAAACCATATATTGAGATCCTAAAACCCAATGTGATGGGTATTTGGAGGTGAGGCCTTTAGAAGGTAATTAGGTTACAAGAGTGGCTGGGATCAGGAAACCAGGAAGATAGACCTCACCAGAACTCAACCATGCTGGCACCCTGACCTTGGACTTTCCAGCTTCAAAACTATGAGAAACACATTTATGTTGTTTAAACCACCCAGTCCATGGTGTCTTTGTTATAGAAGCCCAAATGGACTGAGACGTGGCCTTTAGGAAATCGCTTTACCTTTCTGCCATCAGGCTAGCCTGGGCTTATGCTCATGGGGGATGGGGAGGTTCTAAGAGATGGAGCAGAATTTCATGAGGCCACTTGAGACCCAGGCTGGGAGCTGGCACAGCTGCTCTTCTGCCACACTCTCTGGGTCTCGTTTTTCTTCACCTGCTCACAAGATTATTGGGTAAGGAAATAGTACATACTGGAGGCCTAACAAATATTAAATATTGTAATTGTTATTGTTAGTTCCACTGTAAAACTCTTTCCTACCCACTGGAGGCTGTGATACAAGACAGGTGAACATTCTGATATCAGTTATAGATTAAGAAATGAAGACCCAAAGAGAGGAGGGGACTTATTCAAGACAGCACAGAATGTCAGCAGCAGAGCTGGGGTTGGCCTCTTGTCCTATGGTCCTGTACTTAGTCCATGATAACTCATCAGGCCAGACCCTTTTTCTCCTGCTTATTATTCTGGTGTCCACTATATTCAACCCTATGAGTAGAAAGGCTGAGGATGAAGAAGCTCTGTCAGGGAGAGGTAAAGAGCTTAGACTCAGGTGTTTGTAGATCTGGGTTTATGTGACAGATCTGCCATGACCCAGGTATTTGATTTGGCAACCTCTGGACTCAAAACTCCCTTCAGCATACAAATTAATTGGGTCTGTTCTACCTCAAGTCTTGTGAAAAAGGTAGCATTATCATTATATGCATTTTGGTGGTAAAGAGACTGAAATTTAAAGAGTCGAGGGGACTTGTTTAAAACCTCAAAGCCCCTAAATCTGACCTAGAGACAGAACCTAGGTACCTTGACATCCAACCCACTGAGGGACGTCAGGACCCTAAGCTGGAGCTGTAATATCTCCCAGGTCCAATAGCCGGTTCCCTGGTCCCGTTGAACCATCCAGTTTCCTCATCCTTCAGACACCGCAGAGAAGCTGGATTCCACCCTGATGTCAGCCCCCCCACACACACATTGATCTCTGGTTTTATGAGGGTGACAGGCCATACCTTTTAATTGCATTATTACATCTTTATGGTCTGCTGATTGAGCAGGTCTTCACTGGGCAGCTGGGCCCAAGAATTTATATGAGGAACTGAAATCTTTATTGGAATCATATTGATAAAGGCATATTGTGGAAGGCCTGTGGCTCTTAAGGAGAGACCAGTGTCCTCAGGAGGCGGGGGAGAAAGCAGGTCAACACACTCCTGAGAACAGAGTGAGTTACTCATGAGATATGAGGGCAGCACCTCCCTCCACACCCCGCCCAACTCTTAAATAGCTCCCATTTCTTCATCTACCTGTTAGACTCTGGGTAGAGGAAGCTACAGGGAGAAAGGGTAGGAGATTTTGGAAGTGGGGCAGGGTGCCAGGCTCGTGGATCAGTCGTCATTGAAGGTAGAGACTGCCTCTGCCAAGAGAGGGGAAGGCCCTCTAGGTAGAGGCTGTGTGTGAACTCAGATGTACGGCAGGGACGGACTTCTCATGGAGTATGTGATCTATAAGGACAGGATTTGGTCCGCTTGCCAACTTCACTTGAATGTGGAAGAGACACTTCAACCTTAGTGCACCCCAAGCTGAACTGACATCTCCTTTTGTATTTGCAGATGCATCCATTGCAGCAATGGACAAGTTCACCCTTCCAGGGTCTGAGGACACCTGGCAGCTGTCTTTGATTCTTCTTTTTATCCCACCTCCCACTTTGGGGCTCTACTTGTCAAGTGTTTTGCGACTCTGAGCTCCTCTTGCACCTCCACTGTGCCTACCATGCCTGGAGCCAACATCAGCTCTCCTTGGGTCATTCTGGTAGTCTTGGAATAAACTTTTGGCCCAACTATTTCCTTCTTAAAAGATCTCCCTGTAACCCTATTTTTAACTCACAATTCCACCCCACAGCACTGTCTGCTTCCCGATCCTGCTTTGTTTCTCTTCACAGTAACCCTCTCCATCCAATATGCTCCATAATTTATTATTATTGTTATCTGTCTCTGCTTCTAGAATGTAAATTCCTTGAGGGCATCCATTTTATTCACTGCTGTATCTCTAGCACTGAGAACAGAGTCTACTGTGTAGTAGGTGCTCAATTAATATTTGTTGAATGAATTCATGAAGGCATTTGGATGGAGCCAGGTCCTGGGAGGACTTTGATACTGCACTGGGGGCTTGAGCTTGTAGGCTGAGCTCTGTTTCTCACCCTGAATCTAACAGGGTGTTCGTAGAGCCCTCACACACGGCCAAGGTAATGAGTATGATTTCCTGGAGCTCTGAATTAGTAATATCCTGCGCCAAGGAGCCAACTCTAAATGGAGAATTTGGAAGAGAAATAGCTCAGGGGTTAATTTGAATGTATTTCTGTATCTCAAAATCAGCACATTCTAGGAAAATGGAATCTGCTTTGCATAGCAAATGGTATTTGGTGGTTAGCCTCTTTCTCCATATACAACCTGGCTCATCTGTGCTTTTGATTCCCAGAGGACTTAGGTGCCAAAAGGGAGGGGTCTGTGGTGCTACATGAATCAGTGGCAGCTAACTGGGCCTAGTTTCTGAACCTTCCCAGGCCATAAGCCGTCCACACTTCAGTTTAGTGTTGTTACAACCACTGTCTTTTTCTAACGTGTTTCCATCTTTGATGAGAAGCAGGAAGTGGCATATGGCCAACTGTGCCTCCAATGATCTCTCCTCAAGACGGCTGGAGGAGGTGAGTGCTCTAAGGTTGGGATCTCCTGCTGGAATGGTCAAACGTTTAGGCTAGACAACTCTGGGTTCAAATTCTGCCTCACCTGCTCACTAGCTGTATGCCCCTGGCGATGTTAGGCCTCAGTTTCCTCACCTGTGTAATGGGGATAGTAGAGCTTTATTCTGAGAGTTTTGGGGAGACTTCAATGGAATGACCAGGGGAAGGAGGCTGGAGTGACTTATTTAACAGTGACTGTGACTAAGCACATGCCAGGTGGTGTGTGCTATATGTAGCTGGCATTTGCAGATTTCACAAAAGTGTCTGTGAGGTGTGTATCTGAACGCCTGAGTAATTGTTGAATGACTAAACAAATGGATGCAATTTAAAGTGTACAGGGATAGACAGTGTCCCCAATAAAGAAAAATGGCCAGACTTTGGCTGCTTGATCTTTGGGCATTCAAAGTGTGGAGGCTCTTCAGGAAGAAGTCTAAAATTTTATTAAAGTATGTTTTATTGATTATGTTGTTACAGTTGTCCTAATTTCTTTTCACTTTGCTCCCCTCTTCCCAGTACCCACGTTCCCTCCAGCAACGCCCCCCCCTCCTTAGTTCATGTCCATGGGTCATGCATGTAAGTTCTTTGGCTTCACCCTTTCCTATATAATTCTTAACTTCCCCCTGTCTATTTTGTATTTACCAATTATGCTTCTTAATCCCTGCACCATTTCCCCATTTCTCCCTCTTCCCCCTCCTAGCTGATAACCCTTCAAATGATCCCCATACCTATGATTCTGTTCCTGTTCTGGTTGTCTGCTTAGTTTGTTTTTGTTTTTATTTTTTAGATTCAATTGTTGATAGTTGTGAGTTTGTTGTCATTTTAATGTTCATAGTTTTGATCTTCTTTTTCTTAAATAAGTCCCTTTAACATTTCATATAATAATGGTTTGGTGATGATGAACTCCTTTAGCTTTACCTTGTCTGGGAAGCATTTTATCTGCCCTTCCATTCTAAATGATAGCTTTGCTGGACAGAGTAGTCTTGGTTGTAGGTCTTTGCTTTTCATCACATTGAATACATCTTGCCAGTCCCATCTTGCCTGCAAAGTTTCTTTGGAGAAATCAGCTGACAGTTTTATAGGCACCCCTTTGCAGGTAACTCTCTGCTTTTCTCTTGCTGCTTTTAAGATTCTCTGTTTAGTGTTCTGGCCAACATGGAGGTCTAGACAGACACACAACATCTCCCTCCACAGCTGAGAAGAAATACAACTACCTCAAAACTAGAGACAACTAGAAGTTCCAGAAAACCAAGCTGCATGGAAGTCCAACAAACAAAGATATAAAGAAGAAATACTCATCCAGACAGGTAGGAGGGGCGGAGCTGGGGAGGAGAGGACGCGGTATGGTGGCGGCAGCAGTGGTGGCAGCAGCAGGCTGCCGGAAAGCTCAGTCACACATTTAAAAAAGTCAGGAGGGACACCTGGAGAGCACTCCTAGCACCAGACCATCCCACACAGCTCACAGTCCCAGCCCTGGGGAAAATAAAGCCTCACTGCTTCTGACTGTGCAAACCAAGGGGGATGGGGCGGAGGAAGAAACAGCTGGTCTCTCAGCAGAGTCCATTTGTTTAAAGGGCCCCCATAGTCCTAGAACATCCACAGACCCATTCACTCTGGGAACGACAGCCAGGGCAACAATTGTAGAAGTGCCAGTACCATAAAAAGTGGGAGAAGTGCCTGGAAAAGGGGCAAGTGCTGAGCAAGCAGCATTGTTTCCTCTCAGACCCCTCCCTCACATATAGCACCACAATGTGGTGAAACAGGTTGCCCTCTACTGATGATAAAACCTAAGGCTTTGCCCATTACAACATAACAGGTGCGACAATTCTACCTAAGACACAGAGGCAAACAAACACAGGAGCCTGTCAAGATGAGGAGAGAGAGAAGTATGGCCCAAAAGAGGGAATGAATCAAGGTTCCAGTGGGAAAACTAAGTGACGAGGAGATAGCCAACCTAACATATGCAGAGTTCAAAACACTGGTGATAAAGATGCTTACAAGCTCGAAAGATATGCTTAAGTATGGCAAATGCATAAGGGAAGAAGTGAAGGCTATGCTAAATGAAATGAAGGAAAATCCACACAAAACCAATGGTGAAGAGAAGGAAACCAGGGCTCAAATCAATGATTTGAAGCATAAGGAGGAAAACAACACTCAACCAGTACAGAATGAGGAATCAAGAATTGGAAAAAAATGAGGAGAGGCTTAGGAACCTCTGGGACAACTTTAAACATGCCAACATCCAAACCAAAGAGGTGCCAGAAGGAGAAGAGGAAGAGCAAGAAACTGAAAACTTATGTGAGAAAATAATGAAGGAAGACTCCCTATATTTGGTGAAGAAAATAGACATACTAGTCCAGGAAGCCCAGAGAGTCTCAAACAAGGTAGACCCAAAAAGGACGACACCAAGACACATCATAATTAAAATGTCAAATGTTCAAGATAAAGAGAGAATCTTAAAAGTAGCAAGAGAAAGCAAAGAGTTACCTACAAAGGGCTGCCTATAAGACAATCAGCTGATTTCTCCAAAGAAACTTTGCAGGCAAAAAGGGACTGGCAAGAAGTATGCAAGGTGATGAAAAGCAAGGACTTACAACCAAGATTACTCTATCCAGCAAGCTATAATTTAGAATGGAAGGGCAAATAAAGTGCTTCCCAGATAAGGTAAAGCTAAAGGAGTTCATTATCACCAAGCCATTATTATATGAAACGTCAAAGGGACTTACTTAAGAAAAAGATCAAAATTATGAACATTAAAATGACAACAAACTCACAACTATCAACAACTGAATCTAAAAAATAAGAACAAAATCCAACTAAGCAAGCCAGAATAGGAACAGAATCATAACTATGAGGATCATTTGGAGGGTTATCAGCTGGGAGGGGGGAGGGGGAGAAATGGGGAAATGGTGCAGGGATTGAGAAGCATCATTGGTAAATAGAAAATAGACAGGTGGAAGTTAAGAATAATATAGGAAAGGGTGAATCCAAAGAACATATATGCATGACCCATGGATATGAACTAAGGGGGTTGGGATTGCTGGAGGGAAGATGGGTACTGGGCAGAGGGGAGCAAAGGGGAAAAAAATTGAAACTACCGTAACAACATAATCAATAAAATATGCTTAAAAAGAAAAGATTCTCTGTTTATTTTAATTATGATGTGTCTTGGTGTGGTCCTCTTTGGGTCTATCTTGTTTGGGACTCTCTGTGCTTCCTGGACTTGAATATGTATTTCCTTCACCAAATTTGGGAAATTTTCCTTCATTATTTTTTCACATAAGCTTTTGATTTTTGTTCCTCCCCTTCTCCTTCTGGTACACCTATGATTCGGTGTTGGCACGTTTAAAGTTTTCCCAGAGGTTCCTAAACCTCTCCTCATTTTTTTCAATTCTTGTTTCTTCATTCTGTACTGGTTGACTTTATTTTTTTCTTCCTTTTGTTCCAAATCATTGATTTGTAGCCTGGTTTTCTTCCCTCCACCGTAGTTTTGTGTGGATTTTTCTTCATTTCATTTAGCATAGCCTTCACTTCTTCCCTTATGTGTTTGCCGTACTTAAGCATATCTGTCAAATCTGTGAGCATCTTTATCACCAGTGTTTTGAACTCTATCTGTTTGATTGGCTATCTCCTCATCTTTAGTTCTCCGACTGGAATCTTGATCTTTTCCCTCTTTTGGGCCATACTTCTTTGTCTCCTCATCTTGACAGGCTCCTGTGTTTGTTTGCCTCTGTGTCTTAGGTAGAGCTGTCGCACCAGTTACATTGTAAGGGGCAGAGCCTTAGGTATTCGTCAGTACAGGGCAACCTGTTTCACCACGTTGTGGCACTGTGTATGGGAGAGGGGTCTGAGAGGGAACACTGCTGCTTGCTCAGCACTCCCCACTTTGCAGGCACTTCTCCCACTTCTCTATGGGACTGGCGCCTCTCTAGCTGTTGTCTTAGCTGTTGTTCAGAGAGTGGGTGGGTTTGCAGACATTCTAGCATCATGAGGCCCCTTTAAATAAGTGGACTCTACTGAGAGACTGGAAGTTTCTTCCTCCGCCCCAACCCCCACTGGTTTGCACAGTCAGAAGCAATGAGGCTTGATTTTCCCTGGCACTGGGACTGTGAGCTGTGCGATCTGATCTGGTGCTGGGAGTGCTCCCCAGGTGTCTCTCCCTAATTTTTAAAATGTGTGATTGCACTTTCCACCAGCCTACAGCTGCCGCCGCCACCACCGCCACTGCTGCCACCACCACACCGCGCCCTCTCCACCCCGGCTCTGCCTCTCCTACCTGTCTGGATGAGTATTTCTTCTTTATATCTTTGTTGGACTTCCATGCAGCTTGATTTTCTGGAACTTCTAGTTGTCTCTAGTTTTGAGGTAGTTGTATTCCTTCTTAGTTGTAGAGGGAGAAGCAGCATGTCTGTGTAGGCCTCCATCTTAGGCAGAAGTCAAGAAGTCTAAATTTGAACAATCCTATAGTATCAGGGATTGAGGAGGTCTTTAAGAGCTTTCTTATTCTGATGGCCCAGAGAAGGAGAGTGATGAGGTCAAGAACACACAGTAATTGAAACACTGATGTTAGAACCAAGGTGTCCTACCCATCACAATGTTCCCATCCCAACCATGTCACAGGTGCCCTTCTTGAACTGCACCGGGGAGAACGGGGCAGTGTCCAGACCTTTAGTTCAAACATCAGGCACAGAAGGAGAAGAAGACTATAACTAAACCTCCAAGGGCCCTTTTCATATCAGCTAGAAGCCTGGGAACTCCCCTTGGCAGAGGATGGACAAGGACAAACCACATGAGAGGTCAAGAGATTTAAGAAAAGGATTGTAATTAATAACCATCCACAATGGATTGTGTTGGGTGAGCATTGAGATGCCTATTGATCAGAGAAGTAAACAAAAATTGCTGCCAAGTGTCCCTCTGGTCCTGGGTCAATATGCTTCCATATACAAAGAGGCCAGGAGCTATTGCCAATACTGGGGATGTTTCAATCAGGGCAGCCGAGAGAGCTTGCACCTCTTGGGGATGTAACTGCACTGCGAGCTATTCTAGTGTAGATGCTTTATTCATTCATTCATTCATTCATTCATTTGTTCATTTTCTCATTCAACATATTCTAAATGCTTCCTACAAGTCAAATGTCTTGGAGGCTCTAGATAGAGCATTGATAGGAGGTAATCCTACCCTGATGGGGCTCACAGAACAGACAAATAAATAAGATGATTTCAGACAGTGATGCGCACTGAAGGGAGGCCGATGGAGAATGGATGGAGGAGGGTGGTATCTCACCAAAACTGGACAACTGAGGAAGATCTCTGAGAAGATGACATCTGTGCTAAGATCCTCATGAATAGAAGGAGCCAGCCCTGTGACCATAGGGGGAAGGGTGGTCCAGGTTTAGAGAATAGCATGTGCAAAAGCCCTGAGATGAAAATGAACTTGGGATGTTGGGGAACAGGAAGGACACTGGAGGACATTGGCAGGGGATGAGCTCAGAGAGGTGAGCAGGGCAAGATCATGGCACAACTTCTTCCAGAGTAAGGGTCTGGATTTGTTCCAAGTGCTAAGGCCATTAGAGGAGGTTCAGCCATCTCCTTTAGCATGGGCACCTTAGCAAGGAGGCATTCACATGGGGTAAGGGACACGTTGTTGGCTGGAGTCTGTCAGGCGCAGCCCTGCCTGAGCATGTGACCCTGGGCCAGCCCTCCCGTCATGGGTCTTCCATTTCCTTACTCAAAGCAGGGCAGACTTGGGCTCATGACTTTCTGACTCCATCATCTTGTCACTCTTCCAAGGACACAGGATACACATATGCAACCTTGGCAGGTATCATTCATTCACATGTGGGAAAACCCTGGCCACTGGGCCATGAGGCTCTGGTGACCACACTGTGTGGGTGGCAGGTGACCACATTGAGAGCAGGAGGCCAGGGAGAAAGTCCAGATGATATCGAAGGACATCCTTGGGTTCAAGGTCATCCATTCCAGGCGTCTCAGATGCCATATGTAATTTGGGAAAACCAGCTGGTCTCACCGATTCTGCTTTGGGAAGATAAATCGGGGAGCAGTGGCCGGCACAGGTCCATGGCCCTCCGAGGGTGCAGGGCGCCCGGGGAACTGAGCTCCATAGTCAGTCTCTGTGTTGGAGGGGGGAGGGCAGCCGTGATCATGGTAGCGAGGGGCAGGAGAGGAAAATCCAGAAAAGTGCTCACGGGAGAACGACACGACCTGCAGTTTCCGGTTCTGGGTGCACACTTCGCAGGTCCACGTTCGCGATGTTTGTGCACACCCAGGTGAGACCCCCGTGGCACGTGGGAGTGTGAATACAAATGGTGAGAAGGCAGAAGCTGCACCTGTCTCGCTCACTGGTGAATTCTCAGCACCTGGCTCATGGCGAGTGATCAATAAACATTTGTAGAGCGAATGAGTAAATGCGTGTTCATGTGTAAAAGTGAAAGTTATCTGTTTTCAAAACTGGACAATCTGTTACTTGGGCTTCCTGTCCAGGAAATCCAATGATGAAATACTTGGCTCCCTTCTACACACCCACTGTTCCTTTTTTATTTATTTAAAAAATATTTTATCTGTGACCGACGTACACACAGGGAAGTGTGCACATCATCCATGTATGTCTTAACGGAAATGCCACTTAGATCAAGAATCAGCTGCCGATTTTCAGTGCCTGTAAATCTTCCACGTGCCCCGTTCAGCCACTGTCCTCCGTGGGTGACTGTTAGCTCGTCTGCTAGCAGCATAGACTGGCTCTGCCTGGCTTTGCACTTGGTGTAAATGCAGTTGTGCAGCAGGGACTCAATACTATGTTTCTGACTATCATCCACGTTTTCCAGGGAAGTTCTAGACTGTTTGTTTTCGTTTTTATATAGCATGGATTGGCAAATTTGTCCTGGAAAGGACCAGATACTAAATACTTTAGGGTCCACGGCTTCTACCATCTCTGCTGTACATGTCATCTTTGCCCCTGTAGCACAAAAGCTGCTACAGACAATCTGCAACGAGTGGACATGGCTGTGTCTCAATAAAACTTTATTTCCAGAACAGGAAATGGCGGGGTGTGACCATGGGCTGGATTTGCCAATGCTGTCTATGGTATACCTTTCTGGGGATGTGGCACAATTCATCTGTGTAAGTGTTGAGGGACATTTGGGTAGCCCCAGTCTTGGGCTACCACAAAAAGTACTGTTGTGAACACGCTTGCACGTGTCCTTTGGTGACATGCCTTCATTTTTGTTGGGTGTATACCTAGGCCTGAGGTCACTGTGTCATAGCACCGGCAGGTGTTTGGTTATAGGAGGTACTGCAAACGCATGAGGGTGGCACCGCTGACTTCTATTAGGCAGGCTCTTGCGTTTCCACAGCGTGTGGCTGCTTTCTTCACCTTCGCCTGCTGTGCCTTGCACAGACACCGCTTATTTTGTCACCAGGCCTGCCTTGGAGGCTGTGACGTCCCTGCAGGAATGCAGGGAAGATAGCCACCAGCTCACCTGGAATATGGCAGATCCATACTGAAACTGGGAATTGAGGGGCTGGGGACACAATGTTGTTTGCTTTTCCTGCCATTTCACACCCCCCCTTTTCTACAATAATGACCCACATCCCGTTACCTAGAAATGGAGGAAAAGTTGCATCTTTGCTAAGGCTGATTAGAAATAACACTGACCTCTTTTTCTAAAGGAGGGGACTTGTCAGTGAACCTCCTGTTCTCTTGAGCATCTCCCTTTGAAAACCTCCCATGCCTGCCCCTCCCAGCAGTTCAGTCCAGAAAGCCAACTAATTTGGGGCCGTGTCATTGTAAGCATGCCATCGGCATTCCTGCGTCATGACAGGGAGCAGCGTGAGATATGACAGCAGGACAGACACACCTGAGTTCCAATGCTGCCTGGGCCATCTACCATCTGTGACTTTGGGCAGGTTATTGAACCTTCCTGTGACTCAGCTATTATATGTGATCTCATCTGATTCCCCCAAGGAGAACAATAAAGTAGATACTATTATTATCTCTCTCGAAAGATCCAGAAACAGATATGTGCAGGACTCGCTGGAGGCCATACCCTCATCCAAAGCCTGAACTTGACTTTTAAGGGCCATCTGTGGCTCTGAAGCACTAACTCTGTTATTCACCAAAAGAATTTCCTCTGGAGAAAAGTCACCATTTGTGCTCTTTGAGCCCCGAGTTTGGCTAATCAGGAACAATCTCCTTTTCTTGGAGAAATAATTCAACGTTGGATGCAATCATGGAAAAAATGAGCTCCCTCCAAATTCCTGTAGCGAGACAGTCAGTGCTGAGGACAAAATGTTGAGGTCTTTTAAGGAGACAGTACCTCCCAGCAAGTGAAGATATGTATTTTCTTTTCCTCAGTAAAGAACCTGCTGTTTCAAATTTCTAACAACTGGCTCCCTGTTCACATACTGGGATGGAGTGAACTTTCAACACCACGAGTCATCTCTGAGCTGAAGAATTCTACCAATTTTGGATATTGAGGCCACCATAAATGAAACTGGTATTTTCAAATATATTTCCATTTCCTCAGAAACAAAAGATGCCAGTTTGAATAAATTAAAGTTGCACGGTCTTTTATGAAATACAAGAAGTGAACTCAATTAACTTCCCACGACTTGCCTGATGATGTCCTGTTTTGTCAATACATTTATCAGGTATAGTTTGCACTTCATTTGGCATCACCTGGTAAGTATAGTCATAATGTTTACCTGTAGAAGAGGACGGGTGGATTCCTGGCTGGGCATTCCATGAGTTAACCGGTTTGAACACTGTCAGGAAGGGCTGGGTTCAAAATTCAAAGTCCTTACACTTTTTCTTTGAGCATTGTGCATTGGAGGAGACCTTTTATTTTTTATTTAATTTTTAGTCCTCACCCAAGGATACATTTATTGATGACAGAGAGAGAGAGACACAGAGAGAGACAGATATGAGAGAAACAATGATTGGTTACTTCTCATATACGCCCCACTGGGGATAGAAGCCATAACCAGGTATGCGCCCTTGCCGCGGATTGAACTGCAGTGTTTTTGGTGTACGGGACAACACTCCAACCACCCGAGCTGCATGGCCAGGGCTGGAGTAGACCTTTCAGATGGACGCAAGAATAAAACCAAGATGGTGCCCCCAGAACTCAAAGCAGGAGTGGCAGGTCATGGAACGACTCAGAGGTCAAGTTCACAGCTCTGGAAGGTCCAGAAACTACAGAGTGCCCCATAGATCCTGGAACATCCTGAGACCCTAAGCCCAAGGTCACAGGATTGTCCCACGAGAGGCCCACAGTAAGGAAGATCCCACCTTCCCAGGCAGCCTCAGCATGGAGACGAATAGATTTTAAGCATGACCACTGTGGCATGAGAGAATTCTTGTTCCCACTTGCCCTTTCCCAACTGGGACTTTGCTCAACACCATTTTTTAAAGATTAAGCATTTCTGGTAGGTTGCTGGCAAGAAGGTAGGCAAACCCTTGCTGACCTGTCCTGTAGGTGTGTGGAGGTGCATTACAGCAAGGGGCAGGGATATGTTGGCAAAGGCAACGTGACACCAAAAGCATCCAAGACATGCATTTACCTGTGGGAACCGCGACAAGATTGCTCCCACAATCAGCATTGGAAAAGCGCAGCTGCTCCCCCGCACTGGGCCTGGCCCGGGCTCAGACGTCACCGTCACCGGAAGAAAGCCATTCACCGATCTTCCTGGCCCTCGCATCCACCGTCAGCCCCGGATCCAGGCCTTGGGTAATGAGCAGCCCGGGCAGTGAATCAGGTTTGGAGTCGAAATCCATCTGAGGCCTCTCTCCCTGCCAACATCTACAGCTTAATAATTGCTTCCTCGCTCCCGCTGCATTCGGGTTCGGGAGGCGCGCAGGCCCCTCCAGCAACATTATGCAAATAGGGCCCGGAGTGTTCCAGCGGAGGCAGATAGAATATGTAAATTTATGGCGGTCGTGGAGGCTGCTTAAGACAGAAGGTTTCTCAATGATGTAATTAGATTTTCTGGAAAGAGACTTCCGAGGACCTGTCCCCATTCCCCTGCCTCGTGCTGTGCCATGGCCACCAAATCAGTGCTCTGGGAAATAATTACCTGAATTACAGGCTCAAACCTACTCTAAAAAACTCAAGGAGGAAAGAAGTAGACTAGGTTTCATGAGGCCACGATGAATCCATACTTTACAGACCACGTAAGCAGGAATGGAGGCTGTGAGGGAGGGCGGCAGGAGGGAGGGGGCCGCGGGGCTCCGGCTGGCGGGAGGAATTGAGACAAGGCAGCAACTTTGGCATCACCTTGGCCTCCACCTGGGCAAGGAGGGGAGAGTGGACAGAGCTCTGGGCCCCGGTTTCTGCTTCAACTTTGCACTGCTGCTTTTCTCTGCTTTAGGTAACTGTCACTTTTTTAAAAAATGGGAAAATCATTCATCTAGACCAGATCAGACTTGAACATGCATCAGACTTACCAGGAGGGCCAGTTAAGTGCAGATTGCTATGTGCTCCCCCCAGAGTTTCAGATTGAATCAGTCTGGAGAGGGCTCAGGAACTCACATTTCTAACAAGCTCACAAGTGATGGCTGCGGCTGCTGACCGAGGGGACATACCCTGAGAGCCACTGCATAGACTGTAGACTGTAGTCCTCATCAGACAGACAGACACACACACACACACACACACACACACACACACACACATACACAAGTGATCCTATGACCTCACAGTGAGAAGACAGCCATCTACAAGCTGGTAAGAGGGGTCCCTCCCCAAACTTCTGTTCTTCTGGCACCTTGACCTTGGACTTCCCAGCCTCCAGAACTGTGAGAGATAAATTTCTGTTGTTTAAGCCACTCAGTCCCTGGTGTTCTGTTAGAGCCACCTGAGCCGACTCAGGTAAACACAGGCTCAACTTTAAGTTGTGTCGCCATCCGATCTTCAGATTTCTCATCTGTCAAAGGAGAAATTCTGACTCTTCAGCATGTTGGCAAGATTCAGTGAGATTTTACACACAAGGTGCTGAGCATGTGGCCTAGCGCGGAGCAGGGGATTGGTTCCTAGAGCATAGTAATTAATATTATTCTTGCAGTTAATATTATTAATCAGTCCGTGGGGACTGGGAGACAGAGTGAGGTTGTGGAATGAGCGTGGGGTTTAGCCTGTGAGAATCTCAGGTGCAGCACTGAGCCCTGAGCTCTCTGCTGTGAGCCACGGGATGTGCCACCACTGTCTCTAAGACCCAGCTTTTGCAAAAGGACTGGATGGAACTTGATGGCCCTTGAACACATCCAGCTGCAGAACCTCTGATGCCAGAATTCCAAGGGTGGGGCCATTTCCCATGCCTGTGTTGCCCAGCATGGGTGTCATTTCTCCTCTCCTGGACTGTCACCCTGCCTCCTTGCCTCTGGTCTTGCCCCAGCCACTCCTCGTTTCTAAGATTCTCAGATGGTGACCTGATATGGCATTCTGCTCAAACCCTTCTGTGGCTCTCTGTTTCCTTCCTTGGATCGATCCAAGCATCTGAACTTGGCACCCAAACTCCTTCATGCTCTGGTCCCTCTCAGCTGCTCATCTCCTGCCTCTCCCTTTTCCTCTCTATTTCCCAACAACAAACAGAAGTAGGTGTTGGCCCTCAGCCACCACAAATGTTCCTGTCACCCTTCCATTGCCCTTGCTATGCCTTCATCTTAGTGCTCCATCCTTGTTCTTCTTTGCTATATCTGCAAACTATTTGACCTTCGGTGCTTAGCCTGATATTGTGTGCCCTGAGAAGCCATTCCTCACCCACCTCATTCCTACCTCCCCGCACCACGCTGCAAGAGGTACTTTCTCTGAGCTGCCTGCAGGTATCTCATTCTAACTTACTCCTTGGTGTAGTGATGCTCTACTGATGTTCTTTCTTTTGCACTGAACGGTGACTAATTCAAAGGAAGAGAGCACCTTCTCTATCAGGTTTTTCGGAGATTTTCTGTTTTGTTGCTTGCTTTCTCTGCTGCCTGTAAGCATCTTGAGAGCAGGGGTCTTCTATATTTTGTTTGCTACTATAAGTACAACACTTATGTCCATGCCTGGCACGTGGTAGATGTTTAATCCTTGAATTAATAAATCTGAAATCTCTGCCCATTTTCACAGATTTCTTATTACTCATTATATCCTTGCTGCCTACCAAACTGTCCATCATGAAAGCATTCAGGAAATAGTTACTGAGTTAGCAAATACATGAATAAAATGAAAGACTTCATATAGAAGTGTATCAGTCAGCTATTGCTGTATAACAAACAGCCACTAAATCTCAGCTGCATACAAGAATAGGCATTTACTTATTTCTCATCTAGCTTTATTCTGTGAGGGAGCCGGGGCAGCTCTGAGCTGCAAGCTCTGTCTGGCTCAGCTCTGCATGTTAGTTATCTCCTGTGGGCCAGAAGGCTAGCCAGAGAGACAAGAGAAGCATAGAAACATACTCAGTTTCTTGAGGTTTCATCCCCAAACCAGAACCCTGGCCCTCCCATTCATATATCATTGGCCAAAGTCAAAGTCAAACTCCAAGTCAAAGCACAAGGATGTACCCTCTTTGAGGACAGGCTGCAGAGTCATATGGCAAAAGTTATGGATACATGGCAGGGGGCAAAGAGTCAGAGCCAGTGATCCAGTCACTTCAATAACCAACCCCATTCTCTAGCCCAGAGCTCATGACACACATGGCAACCACTTGCTATGACCACTGAGACGAAGCGACCATGGTGACCCTCCCATGTTCAAGACCATAGGACATCTTTGCACTTGCCGCGTTTCACACCCTCCTTTACCTCACACCCTGCAATTTTCAGTGCTTTTCCAGGGCCGGTGTTAATCCGTCTCTAGGTCTCTGTCCACAGGCATTGCCGTGCTGGGACATGTCACAAGCATACCCGTGCCCTGTCGTCCCTGCCCTCCTCCTGTCCCACAGTGCATGCGGCTAGGGTCTCCCTGATGTTTAATGCATGAGCTCCACGTCTTCCCAGCAGCCGCTGCAGACAGATCCGCTCAGCGTGGGAATAGCCATGAAATCAGATGACTGTACAGGAAACAGTCACCCCCCCGCCCCCCACCTTCCGACTGTTGTAAGGCTGCCCTGCTTCGACTCCTTTCCAGTTTTGTAATCTCTTTTATTAATGTGCCGGAGGCAGAGAAAAATGCATTTGTAATTTCCTCTTAATGGCTGGTGGATCTTCTTTTCCCTTTCTTTCTGAGCATTTGTTTACGGCACACACACACACACACACACATGCTCCAGGACATATGAACTGAGTGCAAGGCCATGGGTGTCTATTGCAGTAGGAAGGGGTCTGAGTCCAATGGCTGCCACATTGCACTCCCAGAGCCTTGAGTGCCCTCAGAATGGCATCAGAGGGTGCTGGGAATGAGAAGAAGTGAGGACTTGGCAGTCCTCCCCAGACCTTACTTCAATCAGAGCACCTGCTTTTACCTGCTTAGAATACTGTATATATGCATAGTCTTGTTAAAAATTAGGGGTGCCACTGTTATCCAAAAATATACAATAACCCCTGTTTCCTCTAACCCGGGTTTCCCAGAAAGGCGGAAACAAATCTCAGAGAGCCTGTGACTTCTCCAGACTCACAAGATGAGTCAGAGTGGGGGGGCCCTAGTCTCCTGATTCCAAACTTAATGGGCTTTGCCTGCAAATAGGTCGGACCTCAGAATCTGAGCATCTTCACTAAAATGATCTGATGTATCTTTTTTCATGTCCTGACCACACTGGCTATGAATGCTCATGCTGAGAGAAAGAGCCATGTTGAGGAGGTCTCCTTGTTCTTACTGAGGAAAATACAGATAATAACTGAGCACCCAGCATGTGCCAGGCACCGGGCTGCAGGTACTTTAGATACTTATTATCGAACCAAAGCCTCATCACCAGGTGAGATGCATGTTTGCTTTGTTACAGATGAGGATGATGAGGTTCAGCTGGGTAAGCAACTTCTTCAAGGACACATAGCCAGGACGTAGAGTACATGGGATGTGAACCAGGGTTTGCCTTGTGATACAGAGGGAAAAGGTTCAAAGTGCTTAGCTCTTCATGGATCTTAAGAGTCCAAACCATTCAAATGATCATATGTGATGACAATGACCATGGCCGCTACCAGGTATTGAGTGCCTACCTTGAACCTGGTGCATGCTGAGTGCTTGACAGGCAGGGCTGCCAGGTACATTGTGCAGGTGTGCACTGAGCTCACAGCCAAGGGCAAGTGAGAGCTGAATCCAGTCTTGAAGCTGCTCACCAGGCGCAGAGGTGAGGTTGCGTGCACCTGGAGGAAGGGCAGTGCCTCTCTAGTTGCTCTGCCCGGTGTGGCCGCCTTTCCCTAATTCCCACCAAGGTGCTCTGTGCATGTTGTTACTCTGTTTGCACACATGGTCTCATGCTCCAGGGTGTCTTTATTACCGGACCCATTTTAAAGATGAAGAAACGGAGCACAGGGAAGTTAGATTCCTTGCCCAGCGCTCTAGAAACTCTTTCAATAACAGAACCAAAATTGGAACTCAAAATTTGAACCCAAGGCGACAGGACATGGGAAATTGCAGCTATCCCTACCTTTGCCCCCTGCCACCGCAAAGACTATTGAGCTTCCTGAGTTCTAAGGATGGAACCTGGTATGCAAGGTTTGGGGGAGTCTGGATCAAGGTGCTATCATCTCTACATCACAGGAATCAAGAGAGACTCTGACAGTAAATGGCACTCAAGAATCAGTCTAGCTGGGCTTTTCCACCCAGTCTCTCTGTGCTCTTCCCCATCATGATATCATGGAGGGAGGAAGACACCCAGATTGTGTAGGTCTGACCTTCCCCCACTCATACCCTCTCTCCTGGAACTCCCCCTATCTGGAGAAGGACTCCCTGGGCATGAATAAATACGCAGAGTCAACTGTCACTCAATGTCCCAGAGCCATTTACTCAGTGTGAGGGACCCCGAGGAGCCTTGAGGAGTTGACAAATAAAGAGGAAATAATTTGCAATTTGCTGTTTACACACGATCAGAGTGTACCAAGGCAGGGAAATAGGGTTGCCGTTTACAGCATCCCACAGTTGAGTTTGACCTTCTCCTAAATCAACACATAAGTGAAGAGGCAGCTGGAGACAGATCAAATGTGTAGGTGTGTTTGGCTAAAGGAGAAAAGGACTTTCTGTAAAAAGGTTGAATAAGACTGTGTCCCGCCCCCCATAAAAAGGAGGGGGCAATGAATGACAGTTACAGGACTCTTATCTATGTCACTTGACAGGCATTTGACAAGAGTTATGGCTGTGGACCCTCACATCTACCCTCGATGTATGTTCTCTCATTGGCCCATTTCACAGGTGGAGACATCGAGGCCCCACGGGAAAAAGTCTCCTGTCCAAAGATACATGATTTGGACATGTTGAATCCAGGACCAGCCACTCAAGCCAGGCTGCTGCTGGAGTCTAGAATTTTATTTTTCAGTCCATCGTTCAGCTTCCAGATTAATTGCTCTGAGTTTTGATGCTGGCTGTTTGGTCTGGAACCATGAAGGGGCTTAGAACAGGGGCTTGTCTCTCGATGGGAGGATCCTGGGAGGGGTGCTGTCTCCTGTTGCTCTCTGGTTGTCCTCCACTGATCACTTCCACTGCAAGTGATGAGTAAAGTAGGACGGTCACTGGGGACAAAGGAGACCTGACCAGAAGACCTGAGGGAGGGACATGGTGACAGGGGAGGTCGGTCATGATATAAGAGGAAAAGGATGTTTTCCAGCTCCAGATTCTTTCTGAACACCTCTCGGAGTTCACCTCTTCACTTTCCGGGTGTCGTTGAGGAGTTGGGGATCTTTTGCTAATATTTTTCCTCCTTCTCCCTCCCCTCCCCTGACTTTGAGGAGCCCAATGTCTAGCACATAGTACGGGCGACATAAATGGCAGACATTATTATCATTGTGGTTGTTGTTTTATAAGGGATGGAAGAGTCACGGGAGAGGCTGCTATACCAGTGAGGAGACTAGTAATTTAGGAATTGCTCTTGCGGAGGCCTTGAGAGGGACATAGTCCCTTTTCAGAACTTCAGAGCTGTTCTTTCTGTCCTGTTTGAACACACCCTCCCCTCTCCTTGGCCCTGGGTCTTGGAGCCACAAGGGACCTCAAAAGAAGATATAGTCTAGCCCTCTTATTAATGTAGAAAAAGTGATCCCAGCACCCTTTTATAGACAAGCCCACCGAGGCGGTGCCCACTTCTGGCTCAAAGTAGAAGAAGAGAGGACTCAGATCCCATCTCCAGCCCCTGAGGATCCCCCTGCACCTCGGTTTCTTCCACAGAAGTCTGTCTCCTCTTTGTTCTCCACCCGCCCCTGTGTCTCTGAGCCATGTGCAATTTACATCCACATGCGCCCACATTTGCATGAAACACACACACACACACAGGACTGCTCCTGGCTCGAACAACAAGGGTTGCCAAATGCCATTCACATCCTTCTGGGGAGAGCTGCATCCACCCCAATTCTGTCTCTGCCAAAGTGCCATACGTACCAGACGTACATGCATTCCGCGTGAATTTCCTTCATCTCCCTCACAGCTGTCCCTCTCCATGGCCTCTGAGAGTATTCCCAGATTACTTGTCTTCTGACTGGTGTGGCAGCCTGTCCCATGACTCTTCCATCCCTTTACAAATGACAACAGCCACACCAATAACAATGGCCTCTGTTTATACAGCCCCGGCTATGTGCTGGGCACAGTGCTATATGATCTACACGTCGTATCTTGGGGAGTTCTTTCAACAGCTCTGGAATAGAAGCATCATTAGCCCCATTTTACAGAGGAGGACATCACGGAGGCTTCAAGTTTAAGTGCATCACGCACAGCTGGGGATTTAGCTTTTGAATGGTCGCCAACTCTGAGTCTTGTGCTGGTAACCCCTGCAAGCTGCCCTCTGATAACCCTACCTAGCCCAGCCTGGCATGGCAATGACCACAGCACAGGGCAGAGTCCTTGTTTTGGAGGCCCCAGGGGTAGCAGCTAAGAGAGTGTGTCTCTTCAATCCCTGACATTGCCATTTTCTGTCTGTGGGAACTTGGGGGAGTCATTTAACCTCTCTGAGTCTCGATGTCCACTCCTGCGAAACGCATGTTGCTGTAGTACTTAGCCATATAGTGGTGCTGTAGAAATTGATAAGATGTAGTAAGGGGAGCACTCCACACGGTTCTCAGTACTCAGTAAGTGTTGGATAATTAAAAGAATGTGGCATAAATAGATCGTTTTTGGGTCTGATGCCCAAGGCTCTCTTAGGCCAGGCTCTGCCATTATTTTCCCCATCAAAGTCCACCATCACCATTGAAGCCCACCCTTTGGCTAGAAGGGGCCCCTCCAACATCTCCACAAACTGCCCACCGTTTCTCGCCTCTGTTAGTGTGTCCAGAGGGGTCTGTCTGTCCATTTGCCTTTCACCCTCTCTGCAGACCCAGAATTGTTTGTACTCAAAGCCCAGCTCAGAGGCTGGTTTCTACCTGGTGTGTTCTCTTTCTTATCCATTGGAGGCCCACACTCCCTCCTCTGGACGTGACCTTGGGTTCTAGTGTGTATCAATCAGTCCTGAAGTCCTACTGTTGTGCCAAGATAAACATATAGCTACACCCATAGGACACAATTCTACTGTTTTTCCCTTACACTTTAAATGTCACCAGATAGAAGCGACTCTGGATCCCTGAGTGACTCTGTGGAGCAATGGCCCACCTCCTGCCAACCCACAGTGGGCTGTGCCATGGGCAAGGAATACGCCTTTCGTGGGCTGAGCCATTGAGAATTGGGGGTTCTTTGTTACATCAGCTATACTGCCCTAATAAATCCAACTAAAATATACCTTTCTATCCTCCTATTATTCCAGGAAGAACTTAGTTATTTAAAAGTATATTTTAAAAATAGAATACAAAATACATGTAGGAACATACAGTAGCACCAGATATAACAGTCAGAAGTTTGTACTAGAAAAGCAAACCCTCCTACTACGTCTGGATAAAAAGTTTAGCTCTGAGTTTCCTAGTGGCCAGTAGAAAGGGAGATGCATTCAGTCACACGCTTCCTGGTCTTTGAGATAATAAAAATGCCGTTGCTAAAGATAAGTACAGTGAGAGTTACAGGATGTTTTTTCCTTGACATCTTCATTAAAAGCACCACCGAGTGGTTACAATGTTGCCCAGGACTTTTTCCACATAGCAAGCCTTCTCCCATGCCTTAACTTGTTTAAATACATGGAAATATGTGTAAGCTCACACACATCTCTTGCTGCCTCTCACAAGGGGGTATGTAGGCTTCTTGTTAGGCCTGGGATACCCTGGAGGGAGGAGTTTCTATCTTCTTCATTTCTGTGTTTTTATGGTTTTTATGTTTTCGTAGTATTGAGTCTGGTACACGGTGGGAGCACACGAGCATTATTACTATGATACTAAATATGTGGGTGAGTGTGTGCGGTGTATCAGGCCAGCATTCTGAACCATGTGCTCTTCTGGGATTGCATGTGTCACATGTGCATGCACGCACGCCATGCTGTGATGTATGCATGTTGAGTAGGTGTGTCGTATATTGAGTGTGTTGCATGTATGTATGTTGTGTGTGCCTTGCATGTGTGTCTTGTGGATGATGTGGATGTATACCGTGAGCATTGTATGTGTGGTGTGTGCTTTGCATGGGTGCTGTGTGCGTGATATGAGTGCTGTGTGTGCATTGTGTGTTGTGGGGGGTGTACATGGTGTTAGTATTGTGTTTGTTGAACGTGTATTGCAGTGTGCTGGAGTGTGTTGTGTGTGCATTGTGTGTACGGTGCCTGTGCTCCTTGAATGTGTACTTACATGTGTGCTCAATATCCCATGTCCCTAGTGTCCTACAGTTCCCTGCAAAACCTGTGAACATTCCTTGTGTGTGACTCTACGCCATTGGATGTCCCTTTTGTGAGCACAGGGCATGCTCCCTGAGGGCGTATCAGTTTGCCCGCCCGCCCCACGCAGGCTCTGCATGCATCTGTGTGTGTGCCCTGTGAATCACTGTGGATACATCTAGAAGGCGGTGACTATTGTCTTCAAACAGAGAACAGCCATTAACACATTCATTAATTAGGATCATGTTGACACTTCTATTGCCGACTAAAAACATCTGTTTGTTTAATCAGAGTCTCCTTAATTCCTTACACTTATTCTCCCAGTGAGAGAGGCTAGGCTTGCTTGCCCACGTATGTACACTGGGGTTTTACGAGGTGTGGCACAGGCTCTGTCAATATTGTCACAGGGTGACAGCTCTTGGGACAGTCCACAGGCTTCTTAACAAACAAGCATCCCTTTCAATGGTGACTGAGGAGTCATCCATGGGTCAATTTGCCAGCGGCCAGTCCTTGTTTATCGGAGTCGCCTGAATAGCGCATTATAGATCAGATGGAAGAACTCCACCGCGGCCCTCAGTCTACATGCTGCGGGGGGTGGTGTGGTGCTGGGCGTACCGGCTGCTTTGTTCCACTCTCCTTCCCGCCTTGTCTGTGCCCCAGTCTCAGCAACAAGCCGGTCACCTTGACTGAGTCAATTCCCCTCCCCCATGGCCTCAGGTTTCTGACATGTGAAATGGGATGATGAAAGGACAAACCTAAAGATCACAACAAAACAAAACAAAACAAAAACCATATCTAAGTGAAATGTCTGGCAGGGCACCTGGAAACAAGGAGGTGCCTGAAAAATGTCATGTTTATCCCCCGAAGCCACCCACTTCACAAGAACTCACAAGGGTCAGGAGGAGGTGATCAAGTGAAGAACTCAAGGTCAGGGACTGGCTCTCGTCACAGTCCCCACCAGTCACAGCCTTGGACATCTAACGCCTGCCCACTGAGTCCCTACCCTGTGCCAGGCTGGGTCCTGGGCACACAGGGTGCTGCCTTTGGAGAATCCATCATGACGAGATGAGAGAAGTGTTGCCCTGAGGCTGACTAGGATCTCACTCAATAATACAGAAAGAACCCTGACTGGTGTGGTCCAGTGGGATGGATGTCGTCTTGCAAACTGAAAGGTCACCGGTTCAATTCCCAGTCAGGGCACACGCCTGGGTTGCGGGCCAGGTCTCAGGTTGGGGGCGTGCAACAGGTAACCAATTGATGTTTCTCTCCCCCTTTTCCTCCCTCCCTTCCCCTCTCTCTGAAAATAAATAAACTCTTAAAAAATATGGAAACAAAGGGTGTTCTCAGAAGAGGGGGTGGATAAGCAAAGGCTTCAAAGCCGAGGTAGAGGGGAGGCCCCAGGGCCGGAAGCATGGGGGAGAGGTGTAGGGTGAAGCTAAGAAGGAGGAGGTGATGGAACATGGAGGGGGTTTTATTTTTTGGTTTTTCTGTTTTATTATTGTTCTACATTCATGTCACTTACAAATACATTTGAATAGCTTTCTGTCATGAACACAGACAGTTCTACTTCATCCTTTTAAACAAGTAAATGACTTCTTATACATGTATGCACCTTTGTAAAAAATCAGGACTACATTGACAGAAACCTGCAAGCTGCTTCCAGTTTGAGGTAATTAGTGTGATTTTCCCAGGGCTCCTTCCTAGCAATGTGTCAAAAGGCATGTGCACATGTGCTTTTTAAACAATATTATTCTTTTACTATTTTTAAATTGTGTTTATATATAGATCTACAATAAGAATTGCAATTTGCACTAACTTAACAGTGAGATCTTTAAGTGCTTTTGGTGCCTAGCGCTGCTGCTTTTCACCTGTTAAAAGTGCCCCAACCACTCCTCAAAGGGGTGGTAAGAGGGTTCACTAGGAATATGCAAAAAGAGGCTCGCTTAGTGCCTGGTCCCTGGTCAGCATCCAAGACCCAGGCATTTTTATTGGGAATTAACAGGGTTCAGGGCTTATGGGCCAGACTCTGGACTCAGGCTTGCCAGCTGTGGGAGTTTAGGGCAGTTACTGCACCTCTCTGATCCTGCTTCCTCCTAGGATTTTGAGAACAACATAATACAAATAAAGTGGATGGTGCCATTTGGGTGAGCAAGAAAAGATATGTCACCTTTATTACCGTCTGCTAATTGGGTACTTGAAGAAAAACTGTTGCCTCAATTAAATTTTATGAATTTCTGTTCTGCAGCTTTGGTCCAGGGGGTGCTGCTGCCACACATCTTTTCTGTACACCAGGGCATTCAAGCAGATCCAGTTAGTTCCTGCAGGGGGTGGGTCTCTGCAATCACAGTTTCATTCCTCTCTCATAGCAGAGCGAGACTCCACGGTGAGAGGAAGTACTGTTATATTTCATGCTCCCTAAGAACTAGACACGATGTGACAACAATCCTTTCAAGATAACACCATACCCATTTTACAGATGAAGAAACTGAGTTTCCAAAAGCTTAGGCAATTTGCCCAAGATCATGTAACTAGTATTTAGATAGTTAGACTTTGGATCTCGCTCCATCTGTGCTTTTTCCTTTGCATTAAGAAACTCATGTATTGGGTGAATGAACCTAGAAAAACTAATGAATTTATCCAGACTCTTTAGAAGAGATGGAAACCCCTTTAAAATAGTTTAGGCATCCTTGACCAATGTTGCTCAGTGGGTTAGGCATGGTCCCACAAAGTGAAGGGTTGCTGGGTTGTGGGTTCAGTCCCTGGTCAGAGTGCATACAGGAGGCAACCGATGAATGTTTTTCTCTTACATCGATGTTTCTCTCCCTCTCTTTCTCTCTCCTGTCTCCCTCTCTATAAATAAATAAATACATAAATAAATAAACAAATAAAATAAAATGTTAAAAAAAGAACCTTTAAAACAGTTTAGGCAAAAAGGGAATTTATGGGTTCTCATAACTAAAAGTGTAACCTGGATTCATGCATGGCTGAATTCAGAGGTCCAGCAGGTTCTGCTCTCTCTCGCTCTCTCTCTCTCTCTCTCCATTTCTAGGCTTTGTTTTTCTGATGTGCTAGCTTCATTCTTAAAGAAGACATTTTCTCCATGATGAAAAGATGGTCCTCCGCAGCTTCAGGTGTCTGCCCTCCAAGCCTGGCAACCTCAGCTAAGAGAAAGTCCCAGAATTGAAGCAGATTGGCGTCATTGGGGTCACATGTGCATCCATTAGCCAATCATTACAGCCTTGAGAATGAACAGGATAATCTTAGTGGCAAGACCTTATACACATGACCACCTCAGGACTGTGAAGATCAAATTCAGTCTCCATGCTAAACCAAGTGCCCCTGAGGTGGAGATTTTCCCAGAGGATAATATGGATACTTCACTTAAAGATGGAGAGGCAGCTGCTGGGAGGAGAATGGGAACCCGTGGCTATTCCAGCCAGCTTTGAGTTGTGCAGAAAGGCATCAGAGGGATCATAAAAGGCACTTTAGCATGTCTAAAAATGGCAGCATTTTTCCCTAGTAAGCCTCAAGGCAGGGGGACAGACCACATGATTTTACTGAAGTGCCTTCCCAGCCAGCCTATTGGGACAGATCCAACTAGGACTTATTGTTCTGGAAAATCCTCTAAAGCTTTGGGAACCAAAAAGCTAAGGAAAATGCAGGACCATCTGCAGGGTCCATGCCTTTTCTCCTCCTCCTCTTCTTCTTCACCTTCTTTTAATTATGAAATGTCTATTGCTAGACTATTGATCTCCTGCAGCTGGGGTGATATACGGTGTGTGAATCCACTCCTTTAATTCCAGGGCACGGTTGAATATTGCTTTCCACGAAGCATTTATTAGGCATGCATTCAAGAAGTGAAACAGCTTGCAGCTTTCAGAATGGGGGGGTGCTGTCAGTGTTTGGGGGGTGGGGTGGGTAGTTCCCTTTTGGTTTCCCTAAGGGGAAGGACAGATACTTATCTTAGGCCAGAGGGACAGGTTGTCCCTATGAAAACTTCCCACTCTTGGATCAGCCACCACTCCTAGATTTTCATTCAGAAGTGTACTGTCCCCTCTTCTTGACAATGTGCCTGACATTCCATCATTTACTAGGTCATTTCTTGGGATGAAAACGTTACCCATAAAGGCTATTGCTAACACGGATATGAATTCTAAAATGACTATTACAACCATACTTTGTCCCCATTTATTGAGCAATTATCCGCTTCTTTTCACACATAAAGACACAGTTCCAGAGAGAAAGTAGCAATAGACCAGAAGTGCAAGGATTAGAACCCAGTTGAACAGACTCTGATCTCTGGGTCCCCAGACTAAACTCTATGCTTCCTCGAAGGTAACACACTAACCCATTAACAGGGTTGTAGGGGAAGCAGAACAAGTAACAATTGCCTTAAAGATAGAGATGGACTAGATTGATTTTAATTTGCCTAATTGATCATTTCAACTCCTTGTGCCTCAATTTTCTCACCTGAAAAGTGGAAAGGCTCATGGAATTATTGTAAGGGTTTAAAGAGATAATCATGTAAAGCCCTGAGCAAATGACCAATAAATGTTAGCAGTTCTTAGTATTAACATTCATATTAGCCACTTCAGGGTCCTGTTTATCTCTGTATCGCATACAGTAGGCATTCTTGTAATGCTGATGGGATTATTCCATTTTTCCCGACTCCTATGGTAAAATTTTGACCTAGACCAATAGGGATACTTTAATCCCCACCTTGCTATCATCTCTTTGTCAGTTAGAGCAACCAAAAAAAAAAAAAAAAAAAAAAAGATGATGATGCTGATTACAGTGGTGGTGAGAATAGTCACTAGTCCCTAAGCAGGGCCTTAGATCCGGGTTCTGTGAGGGGGTGGAGGGAGACTTAGAATTGCTGAAATCCTAGCCCTGGCTGCTGTGGCTCAGTGGATTGAGCGTCGGCCTGCGAGCCAAGTGTCACTGGTTCGATTCCCAGTCAGGGCACATGACTAGGTTGCATGTCAGGTCCCCAGTTGGGGGCGCAAGTGAGAGGCAACCACACAGTAATGTTTCTCTCCCTCTCTCCTTTCCCCTCTCTCTAAATATAAAATAAATAAACAAATTATTAAAAAAAAAAAAGAATTGCTGAAATCCTGATGGGGTGGAAAGGAGGAGGAAGATTCCCACCTTTTAAAGAATCCCTAAATTTAAACCACATCTGTGTTTTCAAGTCCACTCTTTCCCCCACTATGCTCAGGGACAAAAGGACTGTGCCAAGTCAGATTACAGGCATGCCCCAGCCCCAAACCGTGCAACTAAAAATAAAAGACAAGCTCTGTTCTGCAGCCTCCAAGGGCATTCAGAGTCTGGACCCTGCTATCTGTGACCTCATCTTCTTATTGGCTCACCCTTGCTCTTCCCATTCCATTTACATGGCCCTTCTTTCCTGTCACCTGACTGTAGGGAGTTTTCTCTAGCTGCAGGGCCTTTGCATTTGCTGTGCCCTTCACTTCAAATCCTCTTCCACGGGCCCTTTGCATGGCTGATCCCTTTTCATTTTTCAGGACTTAGAGTAAATGTCAATTCTTCAGATACCTTCCTTAATCTTTCGACCTAAAGCAGCCCAGCTCCTCCGAAGTCACTGTTTATACCAACACTGTTGTCATGATCTTGATGACAAGGAATTAAATCAGTGTCTAAATTCTTTGCTTGTTCCCCGTCTTGCTCACTGGAAAAAGAGAGAAGAGTTCAGGCTACTTTATGATTGCTGGGTTCCCAGAATCTAACACACAGTAGGTGCTCAATCTGAGGCTTTCTGATTGAAGGACTGTGTCCCCCTTTGGGGGTGGGGATGCTGTGGAGCCACTGACTCACTGGATTATGGAAAGTCACCTTCCCCAGTAATAGCGATTTGTAGTCTCTCTGCAATGTGAGATTGAAAAGAAGGGATATCACTTGTTCTGAATCACACCTAGGGTCACAGGGCAAAACTTGACTTCTATAAAGGACTAGTCAAGAAAGAAAAGGAGAACTTGGGTTGGAAATCAGTGTTTGCCCTTGGGGGGAAGCCAGAGGGACAAGAAAAATAGATGCACATTAAGGGTCCTGGGGGAACAGCAGCTGGGAAATGAAAATTGAGTCAAGGAGAGAAAGGAGGAGGAGGAGGAGGAGAGCTAGATGGAGGGACACACAAAGAAAAAAAAGAGAGAAATGAAGAGAGAAAGACATAAGAGGGAACAAGAGAGATGGAAAGAGAAATCAAGGGAGAGGTGAAGAGAGAGAGATGAACAGAGGGAGTTGGGGAAGCAAGAAGAAGAGAAAGTATGGAGAGGGAAAGGTAGAAAAGAGACAAGAGAAAAAAAACATCTTTTGTGGGAAAAACAACCCGCATGAAGGTGCGAGAGGGTGAGCCCAGGAGCACATGCCCAGCCTCAGGCCAGAGTGCAGAGACCACACATTTCAGCACTCTGGTCAGAGACCCCTGACCCTGCCACTAACCAACCTGTGACCTTGGACAGATCATTTCCCTGTCTGGGCCTCAGTCCCTTAGCAGTCAAATGGGGCTACTTACCTCTGCCATCCAGAGGCATTGCTGGAGGGATGGCACAGAGCAATTGCCCATTAGAGCCACGTGGGGAGTCTTAAACAATATTGACGCCTGAGCCCAATCTCCAAGCATTTTTATTCAATTGGTTTGGGACAGTGCCTGGGCATTGACACAGTTACAAAAATTACTTAAGGGCAAGGAATTCTAATGTACAGACAGAACCAACAGGCACTGGCCAATGTAAGGGCTTTGAGGATAGAAAACTATGAAGAAAGTCGGCACTGTTCCTTCCTGGCTCCGATGTATTTGCTAACAGTGATAGAGAAATGGGGGCCCAGAGAGAAAGGTGATTTGCCCTAGGCCACAGTCAGTGGACAGACACCTTGGGTGCTAAGAAAACCTGGAAGGGACCCTGGGCCAGTACAAAGACTTAGAAATGCCTCCCCGCCTCTCTGCTCAAGCTAGCTGACACCCAGAGCCCTATGGGAAATCTGTAGACTCAGCTTGCCTCCTGCATGGATGACCCCCCAGCCACGGAGGAACCCAGACACATTAAATCCTCCTTCCCCTTCTTCATTTGTTCTCAGACCCATTTCACATGTGAGTGGTCCTCAGCAAACCCACCTGCCGTCCTGGCTCCCAGAGACGGGGAGAAGGCAGAATTAAAGCTTGCCGTCCTGCGATGCCAACCAAATCCTGCCTGCTCGTGTTCAAACGTGACTTCCTTGGATGGTGGAATCATTACAATCACCAGTGGGAAGAACTGATGCCAACCTCGCAGTGTCTGGCTACAGCCTTCCACGCGGGAGGAGGGTCGGGTAGACATTAAGGTTGCAGACAGGCTCTGCTTTCTGAGTTCCCAGGTCGTCTCTCTGGGATCTTACAGTGACTCGGGACAAGCAAATAAGTCCTTCCAACCCTGAGTTTCATCGTCTGGAGAACGGGGTAATATTTAGACCTTCCTTCTAAACTTCTCATTAACTTTTTTGAAGAAAGTCTTGAGTATGATGCCAATGTTTAATAGGTGAGACCTGCGGGGGGAAAGGATGGGGGGAGAGGGAGGAAAAGGTGCTTGCTGCTGCTGATTACTCCTGATTACTTCCCTGACTCCTTACGACCCGGCGTAGATGAAGTCAACTGAGCTCTAGAGAGAAAGTGACCTGCCTGGGTTTACAAACCTAGCTAAGAGCAAAACACAGACAAAACTGACCTTCCTTCCTCCATCCACTACAGTCTGAGGTGAGACCCTCACCAGGAGATTCACAAGGACCCTTGCTTCCTTGGAGTCATCTGCAGTCCCGAGGGTGGGCTTGCTCTGACACACCCACCGCCCCCAGCATCTGGGGGGTCGCCAAGAGAACAGGATCTCAGCTCTGCACCAGCTGGCTCTGTGCCTTTGAGCAAGTCACGCCCCCTCTCCAAGCCTCAGTTTCCTGCTGTTCAATGGTAGGCAATGCGGAGGCTCCTCAGAGAACTGATGTGCCGAGACTGAGATTCTGCCTGTGATCGCTCTTCACAGGCGGTCCCAGGGGCTCAGGATTCTCTGGGGGCATTTAACAGCTTCCGAATTCTACCTGTGGGGGATTCCACTGATGTCTGGGGACTCTTCTGGTGGAAAAGCGTATTTCAATGGATGCAGACTTGAGGGGTAGGTCCTCTGGGGACAGACGAGCCTGGCAGGATGAAGATGAGAGGAACTCTCCAGGGCCGCGAAGGGGGAAGCCTGGAACGCGTGTGTCCCACGAGCCCGCTTAGTGTTGGCACGTTCTCCTGGGTTGTCTCTGAGAATTTTCCAACCCACCCAGTGATGCAGGTGCTGTCACCCTTCTCAGCTTGTAGGTGAGCAAACCAAGGCCCTTGAAAGCAGGGAGACTCACCTTGGCGGCCTCTTCTAGGAGGTGGAAAAGCAAAGTGCCCAGACTTGGGGACTAGTGCTCATTGCTGGTGCCATTGCTGTTACCCAGGGGTGGGGCTTGGCTTGTGCCAGGTTCTCCGGGCAGGGCTGGCCCTGTTCCGTGGAGGCTGACAGTGACGTCCACAGGAAATTGCATGTAGGGACAGACAGTGACAGTGGGGGCAAGAATCGGGCACTCGTGATGTTAGAGGTGAAGGACGGGCCAAGCAGACAGGGGTGGCTCCCCGAAGCCCCGGACTGGCCATTGGTGGTCTGTGCTCATGTCCTGGCTCCAACACCAACTCTCCTTTGACCTTGGTCAAGGCCTTTCTCCCTCCTGGGGCAACTCAGGCTTTTTCATCCGTCCCCGTTCCAGCTCTCACGGCTCTCCTTGGCTTTTACTGGGAAGGGCACAGGACAGGTAAGAGCTGGGAATTTTTTAGTGACAAGATGCATAAGGACTCATGAGATAAACAGAGTTTTCTTGCTGTTCTCACTTCCCTGCCCTCCTGTGGGCACATGGTGTTTTCTTGTCAAAGAGAAAAGAGGAAAGAAAGCAATGTACTTATTCACTCACACACACACACACACACACACACACCAACAATGAAGGGTAAGAGGTGAGGCAGCACTTTTTTCCTTTGTCTTGAATACATAGGTTGCAGAGTCTTTAGCTCACATGGTAGAAGTATGAATGCTGGAGGCCGACTCTCAGGGTGTGCAATCCGGGCCCCACTACAGCCCAGCTGTTGATGAGTGAGTTGATTTCTCTGGGCCTCAGCTTCCTCGTCTGTAAAGTGGGGTTGACCATTGCCCTGCTGTGAGCGTCAAGCTCTCTTATCTGTATTGGGAATCCGTAAGTGATTATCAATGTTTATTTACAAATCATCTTTTGTTTGACTTTTGAAAAGTACTTACAGTAGTTAATATGTATCCTGCGCTCACCGTGTGCTGGGCACTGTTTTAAGCACTTTGTGTGTATTGACTCATTTGATTGTTCTGCAGTCTTATGAGCGATGTGCTTCTATTGCGGCCAATCGACAATGGGGAAATGGAGTCTCTGACAGGTTCTGTCTCTTGGTCAAGGTCACCTGTCCTTAAAGCAGCAGAGCTGGGATTGCACCCTGGTTTTGTTGAGTTCAGGCTTGTGTACTTACCTACAACTACAACTCCTTAGGTTTCCGGACACCCGGCCATGGCCCGGAAGTCAGGTGCTGTGTGTACCCACTAAGTGCCCAGCTCCACCTGGGTTTTCCAGCCCAGCTGCAAGTCTCTTCCCCTCCGTACACACTGCCCTCCTTTCCCTCTCTGGTTGAGTGATCTCCCAAGCCCTGTGCGGGGGCACTGGCCAAGGTCCTGACTGATTATTGACAAATTAAAAATATAAGCTATTGACCAGACACTGGGATGGAGTCCTGGAGCTGAGGACCTGCATCTCAATGAGGCAGCCGAGCATGGAGATCGATTCTGCAGGTGGCGGAGGAGGCGGGCAGATCGCCCCATGCCTCTTGCAGAGGCTGGTGCTCTGGTTAATAACTTCCCAGCGGAGAATCAGGCCCGGCCTCCACCTGACTCAGCTGTCTCCCCACCTAGCATGGGCCTCACATTGTATACACCTGATGCAGCCCTCAGCAGCCCCTCTGTACAGAAGTCACTGACCCCATTTCACAGACTGGCCCATTCAGAGACACAGAGGTGTTGTCCAAGATCAGAAGCTAATAAGTATCGGGGCTGGAACTTTCACCCAGATCCTTCTAAACTACGACGAATGCCAGGAGCTCAGAGACACAGGCAAACCATGGCTACAATCCTGGCTACATCCCTTCCAGCTGTGTGACTTCAGAAAAATCACTCTACTTCTCTCAACCTCCACTTTCTCTTGTATGAAAGGTAGATAATAGAATCTACCCTGCAGGGCTGCTGGAGGGGTGAAATGAGAAGGTGAGGGATAGCCCTTCCTGTGCTGGGCATCTTCTGTGTGCCCCTTTTTAACCTCTTGATTCTTCTCCATCTGTAGTTTGACTTAGGCAGCTGACCCACATGGGCTGTGTTCATAGCTCACCTCCCTTGCTCTCTGGCCTCCAGTATGGGTTAGTCAAAAGGAGGCAATGTCAGGGACCTGGAGGGTGGGGGGAGAGGGAGGTTGAGACGTGTCACCACTTTGCTCCCTCTCTGCCCTGCTCTGGGTCTGTAGAGGCCGGGTGGCCCTGCCCAAGCCTCCCCTGCTGCTGGGCCACTTTTCCATGGTGGCAGCCATGACTGTCTCCAGGGTTCAGCATCAGCCCCTCCTCTGGCCCTTTAGTCCTAGGATAGGACTAATTTTACTGAATTGGCTTCAATTTTTTCTTATTATAAAAATATTATGTCTTTATCATGAAATTTCTAACCTATAAAAATACAAGGAAGAAAATTTAACATCGTCCCCAATTCCCAGACCCACTGTGAATTTCATGGTGAGTCTTTTTCTACTACCATTTCTGCATTTCTGTAGGCCCATACAGACACATGCTCACACACAATCAAGGTCATTTTGAAAATGCAGTTTGTGTACAATGTTCAGACCACGTGATGTCTTAATCATTAGTCTTGAACGACATTTCTAAAGAACTGTACAGAATTCATCTTATGAATGATCCATAACATGCTGTATCTGTATCTACTACTATGGTCTTTTCTGAGAGTGGGTTTCTGAATTGGGATTATTGGGTCAGAAAGCTTTTTTTTTTAAGGTTCAATTTTTCAGGCTCACTTTTTAAATACCTCACAGAAAAGTGAGTTTCCAGCCAGCAATGGTGAAAAGCCTCACCTCGACTTCTCCTTGCCAACACCGAACCGACGCATTAAAATCTGTGCCAAACTGATAATTTTGTCCTAAGAAGACTGACTCCAGGTATTTTTTCTCGGAATCATCAGCTGTTTGCACGTCTCCTTCTGAAAACTGTTCATTTCCTTACACCCTTTTAGCGTTTTTGTGGTTTCTATTTGATAAGCAAGAGCCTTGTAAAAACTATGGAAAGCACCAACCATTTGTTTATTATAAGAAAATAATTTTCATCAGGTTGCCAGTTGGATTTTAATTTCATTTATGATGTCTTCAGCCACACCGTTTTTTTTTTTTTTTTTTCCAGTTTCACTTTCGGTACACAAATCTATCCAATTCTCCCTTCCTTCGTGATTCATTTCTTTGTTGTTCCTGCTTAAGAAATGTGTTCCCCTCCCTGGCATCATTTATGTCCCATTTTTGTCTTCAAATTTTATTTATTTTTACATTTGACTCTGGATTTGCGAAATTGATCTGGCATTTAATTTGTTGTATATAGTGAGAATCTAGGTTGATATCACCTCCCTCCCCAAATAAAGGTCACTATTCTTACAGGAGGGTTGGCAATGAGACACCTAACATGTTGCTTCAGCTGCTAAATCTCGGGAAGGGAAGGCAGGCTTCACTTTCAGCTGTCCTAGCATAGTGAGGGTTTCTTCCCCGAACCCCGTCCCACACCCCTCCCTGGTTCCCTCAGAGGCCAGGGCGGGCCCAGCATCATGGAATCCCCAAGAGATGAGGGGCACCCTGGCATCCCTTCTCTAGGGGATGCTGAGACCATCACAAGGCCCATGGGCTTGGCACTCACCCATTGTGTACACCTGTTACAGCTCTGCCCTTTACCTCTTAATGTTTTGCCCTTGAACTTAGCTCAAACTGGATGCAAGAACCTGTCCTGATGATACTTCTGCTTTTTACATAACAACTGCCCTGACTCTATTCTTTTTTCTTTTTTCTTTCTCCCTTCCTTCCTTCCTTCCTTCCTCTCTCTCTCTTTCTCTCTCTCTCTCTTTCTTTTTCTTTCTTTCTTTCTTTTCTTTCTTGTTATTCTATTACAGTTGTCCCAATTTTCCCCTTTGCCCTCTTCTACCCATCCCACCCCCTGCTCCCACAGTCAATCCCCACACTGTTGTCCATGCCCATGGGTCATTCATACATGTTCTTTGACTAGTCCCTTTGCCTTCTTTCCATCATTATCCCTCCCCTCCCCCTCCCCTCTGGTCACTGTCAGTCTGTTCCAAGTTCCCATGCCCGTGGTTCTATTTTGTTCGTTAGTTTATTGCAAATTAAAACCACAATGAGGTATCACCTGTTCTTCATTATACTCTGTGTTCATAAGGCACCCTGATGAATGGAGGGGAGCAGGCTGAGCTTGGGTGTCAGGCTGACTTCCCCCAAAATACCTGCCATGTGACCTCAAGGCTCACTCTGCGCCTTGCTGAGTGTTGTGTGTTTTACAAGCTACACAGGAATCATCTATCTCCTTGAACCAGTTGTGAGCCTTCAATGAACTAAGGCTCATAGTTTGCTTTCCAGGGTGTTGGCTTCAACAAACGGCACCTGCTCAAGCCATGGCAGCTGTAAGAATCACGCCACTAGTTTCCACTTGGAAGCAAGAAAGCTCCTGTCTCACCCAAGGACCTGATTTGTTTCTGTTTATGACATAGAGAAAATTACAGAACTTCCTGCACATGACTTTCTGGATTGGGTTCCAGGAACAGGTCACCTGGGGAAGCGGTCAGTGAAGAGGCTAAGGGAAGAGGCCCTGGAGTTACAGTCCCTGGGTTCACATCCCCCGCCACCAGAACTCCTCTGGCTGAAGCACCTTGTCCTGCCCAGTCTCTCTAACCGATTGTCATCTGGAAATTAGAATAATAGTACAACTAAGAGTTTCAGGGATTAAATGAAATCATCCATTAAAGAAGTTTTTATCTAGTGGCTGGTATCTACCAAATAATTCATTTCATAGAGCTTTAGAGAATTCATTCATTCATTCTTTTTCCAGTCATTCATTGTTTTTGCTTCTTTATTTCCAGTGCCTCGTATAAGTTTGGGGCTCAAAGAAATAAGGCTTGAATGAATGAATGAGTTTGTAGTGCATTTATTATGTGTAAAGGTCTAAGCTAGTCTCTATAGATATTCAGAAGCTCTGAATTTAGAAGAGACACACATAAAATGAATGATTTTAGGGTTAGTAGGGTCATGAAAGAGATATGCCTATGATTTGGAAGGACTGTGAGGGGGTACTGATCCCGTCTGGGAGGAGCTGGTAAGAGAAGGTAATGTGTAAGGTGGATTCTGAAGCCGGGCTAGCTGTGTGCTGAATGGGGAAATGTGTTCTGAGCATCCACCTGAACTTCCACAGTTCTGAGCCTGATGTCAGCCTTGAGAGATGAGAAGCCATTATCTTCTCATTTCATAGCCAGGAAGCCTGAGGTCCTGGGAGGTTATGTCAATTTTTTCTTTGGTCACATATATATGGAAGTGGCTGAGACCAAGCTCAGCTGTTGCACTTTGGAGACAATGCCTTATTAGGAGCCACCTTGAACCTCGCAGGGAAGCTGAGGTTGGGGTGGATGGGTTTTAAGCTACAAATACAGGAAATACACCTCAGACTCTGGTCCTTTTCCCCAAATTACACAGGCTTCCTTTTCACTGTTATAACCATCTTGTGATTCAGCTATTCACACAAATGACTTCAAATGTCTTGAGAAAGATTCTAACCACAAAGTCCTGTTCATTCTCTCTGCTAAAGAGCTCCTGAATCTGTCTGCTTCTCCCCACTCCCACTTACCTCAGGTCTGGTTGCAGCAGTGGCCTCCTCACGGGGTCTCCTGGCTTCTGCTCCTGCCCCTTTGTGGTCTAGAGGATAGTCAGAGTGATTACACCAGAGCATAGATGTGATCACATCACCCCTCACTCCCTGAATGGCTTCCACTGTCCCCCAGGGTGAAGTCTAAACTCATGGCCCACAAGGACCCAAGTCCTGCTGAGCTCTTCAGCCCTGTCTCTGGGCATCCCTCTCTCCTCACCCCACTCCTTTGAGGTGAATTCTAATTTGCATTTTCTAAGGTCAGCCCACTCACCTGTCTGCTTTCAGCTCCTCCTTGGAGTTTCAGTTTAAAATTCACCTCCTCCAAGAAGTCGTCCTTGACTGCCAAGCCTAGGTTATGCTTGGTGGTTGTAATATGCTCCTAACCTTTGGGGCTGCCCTCATTATGGTGCATATTCTACTGCAAGACAATTGTCTGGTTGTCCTGGCCCATGTTCCTCCAAGTGTGTGTCATGAAACAACTATATCAGAATCGCCCCAATTTCTGTTAAAATACAGATCCCTGGGCCTCACTCCAGGCCTCCTGAGTCAGTATCTCTTGAAGGTGGATTCTTTAAAATATCATGTTTTAATATTTTATCACCAAAATTTTTGAACAGACCCATGTAGAGCATAGTACAAAGCAGTGCTACTCTGAGTGCCATTTAGTAGCAGCAGTGGCAGAATCTTTGGGGGTCTTGTTAGACTTGCAAAATCTGGCCCCCACCCAGACCTGCTGCATGGAAGTCTCAGGGGTGGGGCACAAGTCTGCATTGAACAAGCCCTCCAGAAGGCTCTGTGGCCCACTCAAGTCGGAGCTCCATGGGCATAGAGACCCCCGATGCACCCACTATCTGCTTCAGCGGTTGTCGATTCATGGTTTATCTTCTTCAATCTGCATGCCTCTTCTCCCAGGCTGCTGCCTCCTGTATTACTGCAGAGCAAATCTAGACACCCTGTCATTTCATCCTGGGATATTGCTGTGTCTATCTCTAAGAGATAAAGACTCTTGCTGAAAACGATATTTTAAATTATAAACACTATGCTTTTGTCACCATGGTGGGGGGTTGGAACACGTACTCAAGTCTGAACTGCTGCCCTATGTGGTCCGCTGGCTCTGTGAGGGCGGGCCAGGGATGTCCCAGTCACCATAGGCATTCGCCAAACTCCTGCTGAATGTCAGCAGTTTGGGGGAGAACTTGGAGTAAACAAGGAGACAGGAAGAGTTAAACTCTTCGGGGAAGGAAGGAGCCAGACTTCACTGGCAAGAAGGAATTTTTTTCTCTTCGCTTCTGCAGTCCCCAGCCTGGAGCCTGGCACTCTGGGGAAGGCACCAATCAGATTGTTGCCTGCATGTTGGAAAATATTTATGTCACCTACCAAGCTGGGAGCACACTCAGCAGGCTTCCCGGGGCCGCCTGATAGACAAGGTCGCATCCCAGCAGCTGCGAGGAAGGAGGCGCGCCGGCCTGGCAGCTGTGCTCGGCGCTGGGGGCTGCCAGCGAGCAGGGCGTCGCACGTCACAGGGAGGCACACTTCCGCGACCCCCAGCCCGGGGGCAGCGGGGGCTTGGGGCATCCCTGCTGTCTGAGGCAGCTCCGGGGAGCCACAGGCCGGCGGTGGGTGGGGCTTGGGGAGGTGGAGAAAGAACGAGGGAAGGGCAAGAGGATGGAGGCCGAGTAGGGGTCTGGCGTTTGCAAGGTGCTGGCGCCATGATACATGCTTCGCAGGTGTTACCGCAGTGGACGTTTGTCAGCCCCTGAGATGGGTCAGGGCCATGGTCACTTCGCAGATGCGGAAACTGAGTCTTTGAGAGAGTTGGTGAAACACGGAGCTGGGACAGATCCTGCACAGAAGATATTTATCATCAGCCCTTAACTCTAACATGCAGGAAACATTTAAAACTCCAACAATTATTTATCTATGTATGTAAGTATCTATGTACCTACCTACATCCACCCGCCCATACATCCACCCATCTCTAGATAGTCAGCGATTGCCATTTATTTGCTTAGATTCAACAGTGAAGTCCCATCTTATAGAGTTGGAAAGACCTTCAAGTTTGATCACAAGAGACGGCAAGGTTGTATGCCTACGAGCATTTAGCTGGGACTCCAATGGCCAGCCTTGCGTCCCCACGTCTGCCATCAGGATGCAGTCCCCACCCAGGTGTTCCGAGTAAGAGCTCTGGAGTCAAACTGCCTGGTGTCACATCCCAGTTCTGCCACTTATGTTGTGGCCTTGGGCAGGCCAGTCTTGCTCTCTGTACCTTAGTTCCTCACCTATAAAATGGAGACGGTAATAGGACACCTAGCATAAGTTTTAAGATTAAATAAGTGAATACAGATGCTTCTTGACTTACCACGGGGTTACGTCCCACTAAACCCATTGTAATTAGAGAATATTGTAAGTCAAAAATGCACTTACACTTAACTGACTGAACATCCTAGTTTAGCCAAGCCTATCTTAAACGTGCTCAGAACACCTACATTGTCAACAACGGGGTAAAATCATCTTGCTACCACTTCCTAACATCATATGAGTACCACCTATTAGTACCCTGGGCAAAGACACAAATTCAACATTCAAAGTACAGTTTCCACTGAATGCATATTGCTCTCGTGCCATTGGAGGAGGGAGCAGCTATGTGGTGCCCCTGGGATGTTGAATTTTATATAACTTGTATATAATGTCAAATGAATGAATGAATAAATGAAAAATAGATGGCTGGATGAATGGATGGATGGAGGAAGGAAGAGAGGGAGGGAGGGAGGGGTGAAGGGATGAATGGATGAAAAGACGGATGGATAAATGGATGGATGGCTGGATGGATGGAGGAAGGAAGGGAGGGAGGAAGGGAGGGATGGAGGGATGAACGAATGAAAAGATGGATGGATAGATGGGTGGATGGATGGGTGGATGGATGGATGGAAGAAGAGACTGACAAAAGGCCAAATGGATGGATGGACATACGACTGGATGAAAGAATAGATGCATGATTGGAAGAACAGATATGTGGACAGATGGGCGGGTAGATGAACAGGTAGATGGACGGACAGACAGATGGACTGTTGGACCCTAGGAACACATGTACTAAATTAAACCTCTGCCATTAGTTTTCAGCATTGCCTTTCCATTTTCCGATCCGCATTAGAGCCCCGCCCCAGCACAGAAAGGGCCCAGGAGGAGGAAGGCTCAGCACGGCTGATGCTCAGCTGCTCTCGGGGGCACCGGCTGAGCCTTAAACAATGCCTCCTCCTCAGGAAGAGCCGTCCTGGTGGCGCAGGCACGAGAAGCGTTTGGGGCAGGCAGCCGTCACTAACAGATTCATTAAGCTCACTCCAGAGCAACGATAAAAAATCAATTTAGTTCACCAGGCAGCTTGAATGGGCGCCAGGAGCAGGAGAGCCCTCCCATCCGTGAGCTTGGGCCATGCAGGGAGGTGCTGTGGGTTTCGTGGAGCCTGAAAGTGGCAGCACCCCACTGTTGGGGGCCCCCTGCTGCAGGGCTGAAGGAGCTTTGACAGGAAGGCCTGGGAGGGGTGGCCGCAGGCCCAGGGTGGACTGTTCTGAGCATCCCAGGCGGCACCACAGACACAGCTGGCTCACTGGCACACTGGCCATGACCTCACTGCCCCCGCTGCACTGGCTCCTTAACTTCCACTTTAACAGTCCCTGGGGGCTGGCTAGGCGCAATGCACTGGGCTAGGGGGGCTGGGGGGGTGCTGTATCCAGGCACAATCTCTGCCTTGCTGAGCTTCCAGTGTGGCTGGGGAGCAGATCCGGGCCCAGGGCAGGAGGGTGGGCGTGAGCAGAGGAGTGGGGACTTATCAGAGAAGAGAAGACAGAAGAGGGTGCCATCAGGGCTTCGGCAGAAGGGGGCACGTGCACTTGTCAATGTCAGGGCAGGAAACAGGCCACAGGGCAACCACAAAGGGGTAATTAAGGGAACATGTTCTGAAGGTAAGAGCAGCAAGTAGGGACGGGGTTAAGGGGAACCCGAAGGGATCTCTGGGCTGGCCACAGTGTGGAGGGGTTAGAGACCCTACACCTGGAGTCGAGAGAGAAGAGGGTGTTTCTGGAGTCCACAGACAGGTGTGGCTGCTGGAGGAGGGCTGCCCACCAGGGCTTGGCTTGCTGCTGTCAACTCAAGACTGGCGGGTGACGCGGGGCATGGCGGGGAGGGGTTTGATGACAACAAATAACTGATCTACCTTGACTTACAAACCCTGAGCCTTTCTGGGGCCTGATGAGGAAGCCAGGAACAAGGGAGCCAGGCAATGCGGTCTGTAGAAGCAGCGTTCACAGGGAGCAGGGCCTGGGATTTGGCGGGGGAGAAGCCAGAGTGAGAATGCTCAGTGAGCGCTGTGGTCAGCGGCCTGATGCAGCCCTGACGACCCCACGGGGAGAGGAACTGCTCATGGCATCCTCCTCAGGGCACTTCGTGGCTCCCTACAGAGCCCTGGCTGCGGCGGTGATGAGTGGGCTGGTGTTGCCTGCCTGGGAGAGGCTGGCTAGATAAAATGGATGGAAGGGAGCAGGCGGGAGGTGGAGAGATGGACAGAGGCAGGGTCACATGGGCAGAGGGATGGAGGGAGGGGTGGAGGGAGGGAGACGGGGAGAAACAGGGAGAGAGGCACTGGTAGGTGAAGGAGACAGAGGAAGGGGGACTGAGGGACACAGAGAGGTGGACATACAGACAGATGACACAGGTGGAGAGAAAGCGAGAGAGGGAGAGAGAGGAAACAAATGATAAAATGTAACTAAAGTGACACAAAAGAGAGGAGAGAAAGAGGGAGAACAAAGTAACAGAGAGAAATGAGAGGAAAAGATGGAGCTTCAGAGTTCAGCCTCTGGAAGCAAAGACAAGCAGGAAATGACAAATGCAATTAGGGAAATTTCCAAGCCTGGCGGCCGGCCAGAGGCAGGGGTGCTGCCGCTTGGTCAGTCCTCTGGGGATTTGGGGTGTCAGGACCGGGCTGGGCTCCTGGGGTTCTGGTCTGTGGGACCTTAGCTTGTCCTTTAAGCCTGTATAGAGGAGACGATGTCAGGCAGGTGCAGATGAACTGAGTTTTACGCGGAAAGCATTTGGTCATGCTGGGCTCCCAATAAAATGGCAGCTAAAACTGTCTGCAGAAAGTGTAGACATGAACATAAATGTGGGAAATTGCGGGAAGGCAGGGTCCAACGGACCTTCCCTCACAGCTTTGTCCTGTTCCTCCTTCCTGCTCTTGGAGCTCTGAGGCTCCCTTCCTAACAGAGAAGGGGGAGACAATCACACAGACACACACAGCATACACACATCCACATCCACACATGTAACATAACAAACACATATACCATGCACATCCCAAACACATTAATACAACACACATACACACCATGCACACCCCAAACAAACATACACATACCATACTACACACACATAGATATGATACACACTACACACAGCATACACAAATACACATACCACACATGTAACACAACATATACGTATACCATGCAAATCCTAAATACATATACACACATCACACACTACACACATAGACAAAATACCACACACAGCATACACACATACACATACTACTCATATAACACAATACACACAAACCACATGCACATAGCATGCACATCCCAAACACACACACCGCACCTATACACATACCAGGCACTATATACACACATACATGTACCACACACACATATACCGTGCACATCCCAAACGCACATACACATAACACACACGCGCGCGTGCACACACACACACATACACACACTGCCACCACAGCCCCCGAGCGGCACCTCCAGCTGAGCTTCACCTGCACTGAGGCCAGCAGACAAGTCTGCAGCGAAGCAGGCTGAGCCCTGACAGCTGGCGGGATGGTCGCAGGCACGCACGGGTTTCTGCTGGAAGGTGCCCACCTTACCCACACCCCTCAAACCAGCCTTCCCATATCCCCCACTCTAAGATGCCGGAGTGGCACCCAGGAACCTCGATCAACCCCGTGCAGAGAAGAAAGGAAGGAAACAGGGACTGTGACTGGGAGAGAGAAGGTGCCGGTGAGAGAGGAGCCGAGACAAGCCGGGCCACAGCTGAGGTCATGACGGAGACGCTGGAGGACACAGCACCTGACACCAGCAGGCCTAGCGGGGAGGGGCTTGGAAGGCTGCCTGGGTGGGGTCATGGAGGGAACATCAGGGAGTGCAAGACGGAAGGTGGGGGAAACTGAGGCAGAACGTTGGAAGTGATTTTAACAAGGGCATCCAGCAGGCCAGGGGCTTAGCTTCTGCATCCAGATCTCACTTAATTTACCTCTTGCTTTCTTGGTTACATCAAAAAGCAAACCTGAAATTAGAACTGGAGAGAAAGGGAATTTCTCAAACACTATGTGTCAGGCATTTAATTCACATTGACTCATGGGTTCCTCAGAAGGGTAGTGTGTGTGCGTGCATGTGTGTATGTGTGTGCGTGAGTGCGTGTGTGTGTGTGTGTGTGTGTGTACGATTACTACTCCCATTTTGCAGGTAGGGAAACTGAGGCTAGGAGGAGCGACCCCACCAGGGAATAGATGCGCCTGGGCTTAGACCCACAACCCTTGGTGTCAGCTCTTCCCCACACCCCTCTGGGTTGACTGCCCATTGCCCCCCACTCCCTGAAATGAGGAGGACCGTCTGTGGCTGGGTGGAGAGGAGAGAGCTCCCCACCATTCCTCTGAGTCTCCCTCTGCCAAGGAACTGAGCCAAAATTCCCTGGAATTTGTTGCTTTAAGCTACGCACAGGGGAGATCAGAATCAGACAGGGATGTTTGTAATGGCTTCCAAATGTCTGGCTGCAGCTGCCTCCTTGGCAGGGAGAGACAAGGAGGCCTGGGGATGGGGGAGACCTGCTCCCCGCCTCTCCTCCCCACATGCATTTCAGGGGCGCTGATGCTGTGGGAGACCAGGGTGGAGGGATGCACTGCTCTGGTGTACGACCTAAGGAATGAATGAGTGAATGAATGAATGAGTGAATGAATGAATGGGTGAATGGATGGTGCAACTTTTCTTAGCTGTAAAGTAGGGATAGTTACACCAGAGTCACGATCGATCACTCCTTCCTTACTCTCTCACAAAGATACAGTTGGCACGCCCACTTAGCAGATAATAAACCCAAGCCACAGAGGTGAAGGCCTTGGGCTAAGCCATCAGGTGGAGATGAAGCGAGAACCCTGTAGCTGTTCAGTTCATCTTAAAGATACACTGAAGAGCGCTCCCTAGGGGCAGGGCTCAGTGGTACGCGCCCGTGAGTTCTCTCTGAGTCCGCAGATGTGATCTCCATGGAGACAGTCTTTCCTGGTAAATCCCCTCCCCTTACCAAGACTCAGTTTTTCCTTAAGGTGTGGCTTGACGGCCCCAGCGGCCGTGGGCTTCTGTGGGAGGCTGGTAGGGCGATGGGTGGGAAAACTCGCCCATCGCTGGCAGGCACTCAGTAGGTGGGTTTTAATAACATCAATCGTGATCATAAAAATAACGGCTAATCTTTTTTTGACTGTGCCAGGCACCGAGCTCTTCACATGATTTTTTGTTGTTGTTATTCTTACTTCATCCTCCTTCCATCCCTATGAGGTCAGTTTGATACCTGTTTTATAGACAGAATAAGGAGGCTTTGAGAGGTTAAGTGGCTTGCAAGAGACCATGTCGCTAGGACATCGGCTGAGTTGAGAGATCAGATTATTAACCCCTAGGATTTTAGGCTAAAACACATGTATGAAAACATGCCAATCTGTGCCTGGCACATAGGAGCTTAAAAAAATGCCAGCCTCTATCAGGAATTTGCTTTGTTTTCCTGCTTTCATGGAGAGGGATCTGAGGTCAGGGACAGAAGGACATGACTCAGCCACCTGACAGCCTTTGCTCCTGCGCCTGGAGAAAAGGGGCTCAGAAATACTCAAGGCTCCTTCCCCAACAAGGCTTCTTCTCACGGAATTGCCGTGAACAGGGGCTCATCGTGATTTAATTTACACACACCCAGTTTTTAGTTTTCTTATTCGAAATATGAAAGAGATTTGTTGCAGAAAAGATGGAGCGAAGACAACTCCGATTGCCCCCAGTTTTCCTGTTTGGACAAGACTACAGTTTGGTGTTTTCTTTTTCCTTCCTGGTACGATCGCCATCATTAGGAGCATACAGATTACTTGGCTCTGCATATATTGAATTTTTTCCCTAAAGCCAAGTCTATTGTTTTCCATTGATGAGACCAGTAAGCACAAAAGAACGAGAAGATAAAGTCCTACTTAGGGAGCAGTACCCCTTCAACATTTTGGCACGTACTCGTATGTATCCAGCCTGTTATCATTCACACATATACCCCTACCGCCACCCGTGAATATATATTTCTGACATAATTCAGTTTCCACTTTGAATGACGGTCTCAAACTCAAAAGGCCCCGGCAACTCCCAGGAGTGAGTGCAAGGCCCAGGTGTGGGCTGAGTAGGTCCGTCCCCAGGTGCCCCATCCACAGGGACAGCTGTGATCACTACTCAGTTGCTGCCCTCAGGAATGCAAACCAGGGGTTATGACATGTTTCAATTTTCCGTAAAACTCCAGAAATCTTGACTCTTCTATGAAAACTCCCATTAAAAAAATATATTGGCAGCAGATTTCATTTAAATAAAGCACGTGTGGAGTGAGGAAGACACACTCTATGGGGCTGCCCTGAGTCTGCAAACTCCGATCTTCACGTCCCATAGATGTTCACCCCTCACGTGCTGTGCAGCGCGCTTAGATGGTTGGCGTGTTCTCCTGGAACTGGTTAATTGAACCACCTCTCACGCATCTGCTATGCAGGTTTTGAATCAGAAAGGCATCTTTTCTCCCTGTTTTCTTCCTTGTCTGGTACCTTCTTCCCAACCCCCTCCTCCCAGCTCCTCCCCACCTTGTTCCCCCCACCCCCTGCTCTCTTTCCCAACCATTCAATTTTATTAATGGTTGATTTTCTTTTTAAGCTGTCTGGAGGCTGCTTCGAGCTCCTGTGGTTGCCAGTGGCCGATCAATATCTCGGCAGAGGGTGGGGGCCAGGGTGTCATTTCATTAGCTAAGTGCCATGTAATCTACTCCGTAAGTCCCATAACCTCTTTTCCGAGCTGGCTGGAGACCGGCGAAGATGACAGCTGGCCGAAGACCTAAATATATACACGACCCTGACGGAATGCGGAGGACATGTTTGGAGACTCCTGTGAAGGTTTGGTCTGGGTGTCTCTGGTCTCCCTGTTGTCTCTGTCCCATCTCCTCCCACTCTGTCTGCAGTTAAGCGTAACCAGTCTTCAAAGCTTCGAGAGACATCCTCCATCTGTGATAAGAAAGACCTACTCTCATTTAATCATCACAAGAATGCTACCTAGGGATCAGGGTGCTGAGTTCACCAAGGAGGAAACTGAGGCAGGGAAGTGTTCTCAGGCATTGCTAAGTCCCCAGCAGGCAGAGCCAGGATTCAAATCCAGGGCTGGCTGACCCCTAGTCCAGGGCTCTTCCCACATGGAAGGGGCTCAGGGACAGTCAGGGAAAGGGGCTTGTGTGAGGCAGCCTGGACCCCTGGCCCAGCCACGGAGGAAGTCTCTACAGCCTTGTGAACAGTTTTCCACATTCCTCTGTTTCTTTTTATGAAGGCTGATGGCCCCAGGTGTTGTTCAGTTACAGATATACACCACGGCCTGGCCCAGCGAGCCTTCTCTGTGGCCAGGAGGCATCAGCTGCAGAAGGAGGCAATGGCCTTCCTGGGGACGGAGGCTCTGTGAGGACTTGGGCTCCCTTCAAAAGGCAGGTCCCATCTGAGGGACAGGATTTTCCTGTCATTGGAGGGTCCATTTCAGCATGGAAAATGGAGAGGCTAAACACCCAGGACACATGATTTCCATCGCTTTTCTTGTCAGGGCACTTGGGGGCATGGTTCCAATTGTAGCGACTCCACTGGACAGAATCAGGGGATACCCAGCTAGACTCAGGGACATGGTCTCCCTGGGATTAGGGCATGTGGAAGAGCCGGGGGCCCAAGAGGCTCACAGAGGGAGGAGAAGGGAGTCCAGGTGGTGAAGCATGTGGGCTTTGGAGCTGGACAGAGGGGGCTGAGTCTCAGCTGCTTCACTTCCTCACTTGAGGACTGTGGATTCTTCATTTTCTCTCTCGAAGCCTCCATTTTCTCACCTGTGCAGTGGGGTGATCACAGTACCTGTGCCATAGAGTTGTGGAACAGATTAAACGAGATGAGGCAATTCAAGTACTTTCCGCGGCGCTCAGCACTGGTGGTCCTCATCAGAGCAGACGCTATTCCAGTCACAAAGGGCAGTGAGCCCTCCTCAGCGGCAGCCACGTGCCAGGCACTGGGCCAGGTCTCTGATACACCGTCTCCCATCATCCTCGCAACGGCCCATTTAAAAGATGAGGACATGGAGGCTCAGAAAAGAGGGCAAAGTGACCTATTCTATCAAGAGTCCAGGATGGAAGCCAGATGAGCTTTGCCCTTCTGGTTATATAGTGTGACCCCTGGGATATTGGAGGGCGTGGCAGGTGGAGAGGGGGCAGCAGTGTCCAGAGCTAAAGGCTCGAGAGGCAACGTGAGTGGCTCCTGAGGTCCGGAGACCCGGATGAGGAGCCTGGTCCTGGGGCAGACGCTGTGCGTCTCTGCCTGGGCTCCTCAACCACTGAGGCAGGGATCACCCCTCTCAGGGGTTCCCCAAAGTCAGAAAGGAATTGTGAACCTTCATGGGGTTGACTTCTGTGGGTATTGGAGTCCCAGCTAACTAGAATCAGGCTAGACTAGGGTGGAGTGCCAGCTCTGGCACACTCAGTGCGGCCCGGGTGTGGCATGTCACCGCTCTGAACCTCGGCTCCTGACGCGTGGAACGAGAGGCAGGCCATGCAGAGCTGCCAGAGTGATTAAATAAGCAAAAGCAGCAAAGGCTGTCACAGACTGGTTCCTCGGGATGCAAACCCCAAGACTCAGATTTGGAGTTCTGGGGGTTTATTGGGGTGCTGTGGGGGAGGCCCTCCAGAGCAACCCCTGCAGGGGAGGGGAAATAAGCAGGACGGGGCAGAGAAAAATTGGGGTGTGACCCAAGCTCACCAAGGCCTTAGCTGGTCCCCTGGGGAGCTCTAGAGCTGAGATGACTCTTCAAAGTCACCCTGCCGAGAGGCAAGGAGGCCAGGACGATGTCCCCCCCACTCCCCGCACTGACCAGCCATTGGAAGGAGGGCTGACCTTGGACAAGGCAGCTCTCTCCAGCAAAGGACAGTCGCTGGGAGCAGAGACTCAGCTGGGCGCTGTCAGCACTCCCTGTGGCTGGGGTGAGATCTAGGTGACACAGCACAGCACCCCGCAAAGAGCTACTTGACACCTGGTTGGATACGTGCACATCAGTTGCCTTTTCCTCTGTGGGAGAGCCTGCTGTGAAGCCCCTGAGGACATCTGGGGTGAAAGGAGGCTGGTCTCCAGGCAAGCAGAGGGAGGGAGATGTGATGGATGGTCCAGGGTATTCTGCCCCCCACGTCGTGATGTTCCATGGGGCAGAGGTCTTGGGTGAGCCCGTTTCGTGGTTGGGGGAGGGCAGGGGGTGGCATGTCCCCTGCCTCGCACAGCTGGCAGCATGTGGGAGAGTGGAGCAGGAGGCACTGGCTCCAGGACAGAGGAGAATCGGTCGTACCACCAGAGCGGCCCCCGCCTCCCCTGTCACCCTGCAAGACGGTGCCTTATAGTCTTTGCCCGACCCTGGAAAAAATGGACTGCCTCTTTCTGCCTGACTGCTCGAGAGTTACAGGCTGCAGGGGCAGGGTGGGGGATGCGGGGGGTGAGGGGGCTGCTGCCTCCTCATCAGGATGAATCTTTCTGCTTCTCTGCTTGTAGGAAGAGTGGGAACAGGATACGGAGGCTGCTCAAGGAGTAATCACGGCGGGGCGAGCGCATGTTGGGGCGGCTCTGTGATGGAGGGAAGAGGGGCAGAGAGGGCTCCCGGAAGGCTGAGGGACCATGGCCTCCCGTGGGGGGAGGGGCTGCCCCATCTGTCTGTAGGCTGGTACCTTCACCATCCATCTTCTGCCCTTCTACCTTTTCACTCACCTTTCCTTCATCTTCTAGTCTTTCCATCTTTCCTTCCTCCGGCCTTCCCTCCCTCCTGTCTTTTCTCTTTTCCGTCCATTCATTTATCCATTCACCTTTTAACTTGATAGACTCCGCAAACTTACCCTTTCTTTCCTCTTTCCTGGCACCCATATCGGCTTGGCTCGCATTCCTTGGGGACCAGTGTGACACGCCTGGCCTGCCTCTGGGCACTGCTGATGAATGACCGCATCCCAGATTTTACTCTCATGGATTTCACAGTCTGACAGGGGAGAAGATGGATCAGCAGAGGAGGTTCTCAGTCTTGGGGGGTCAGAGTTCTTTTTGGGGAACACTCAAGGTATATTGGCAATGTTGGAGGTACTTGAGGGGATCAGAGAGGGCTTCCTGGAGGAGGAAAAATGTGAAGTCTGCCTCAAATAGGAAACAGGGTGAGAAAAGAGACAGAGGCATGGAGGAGCAGAGAGGGTCTGTGACTTGGTCAGTATTCGCATGGCCGGGGGCTCGGTGTGGGGCATGAGAGACACGGGGTAGGAAATAGCTTAGCTGAGCCTGGAGAAATGGATTAGGTCTGGGTTACCAAAGATCTCAAAAAATTTGGACTTAAACGGAGGTTGTTTTTACTTAAGCAAGAAGCTCTTTCCTACATGAAATCTTACGTGGAATTTCAAACTATAAAAAAAAAGATAAAAGTTAAGCTGCTCTGGCTAACGCAGGGGAGATTCCAGAATGTTTCTACTTATATCTCACACCTTGTCCCCACCATGAGACCAAAACACAGGTGCAGAACCTTGGGGTTCCATGCAACACAGTTGGAGAACCAAGGGAAGGTTATGGGTCCCTTCTCTGGACTTTGATGAAACCCACATACTGCCGGTTCCACCTCCTGCATGATAAAGGATCAGACTTTGGGGACACAGTGAAGGCTGCTTTTATTCCACCTGGGGGGTCAAGTCCCAGCTGCTTAGGGAAATGTACAAGGTCTTCCAGAATGTTCTAACCCTCTAGGTGCATCCTCATCACTCACAGCCCCCCACTTTCCAGCTGTACTCAACTTACATGGTTTCGCAAACGTGTGTGATCGAGTCTGCCTCTAGCTGGAGCTGCGCCCCTCCAGTGTCTGCCTGACCTGCTCCTCATGTCCCAGGCCTTGGCTCAGAGACCCTTCCCCCACCAAGCCCTCTGCTGGCCTCCTTCCAGTGGGCATACGGCTGTCTTCTCTGATCTCCTGTCACTGACTCTGATTGCTGAGGTCCAGCTCCACCCTGCATGCAGTTGGTGCTCAATACGTGCTTGTCAAATGCACCTGCGCCTGCCAACAAACTAAGAAAGACATAAATCACAGTGTGCACACACACATAAGCACTTGTCTTGGTCTTCCAAGATGAGCAAGTTCACGTGGGGTGAGCAGGGAAGGGGGCACCCTACTCTGCACACAGCAGGTGCTCAGAAAGTGCTGACTGAGGGAAAATGGTGAGCACACCTTTGTCTCCAGGAGGTGCTAAAAAGTAACCCTGAGCAGAGTTTGGGGGTGGGAGACAGTGGTCACTGTGGCCCTCATACCTCGGGACCACAGTGCCCCCTGGCCCGCCCTTGCCCAGCACATGGAGGAGGGTGGAGCAGGAGATTCTCCCCAGTGTGTCTCTGTGCGCCCTCATCCCCACTGTTTACATCATTAATTCATATGGCCCAATTTGCATTTGCATGCCAACTCAATACTTTTTATGATGCAATTACTACTCAGAGATGAATTTTTTATGAGTTTCTTTTTAATGCCTCCAGGGCCCTTTATTCTTGAGGAAATCTTCTTGTGAAAGATAGTTAATTCTTTTAGAGGGGGCATTTAAAGCCCTCTGGTCCCGCAGGCACCAGCTACAGGGCATCTCCTCCAGGCAGCCTTCCCTGGCCTCAATGCACAGAGAGGTACCTGTGTGACAGGTAGAAATATAGGTTGGTGGCTAAGAGAAATGACTCCAGAGTCGTCAGCACCTGGATTCAGATTCCCACTCAGCACTTAGTGGCTGTGCAACCTTGAGCAAGCCACCAAACTTCTCTGAGCCCCAGGACCTTCATCTTATGAACAAGGATCAATAGTCATGTGGACATCTATCTCCTGGATTTGTTTTGAGGATGAAGTGAGATCCTGCAGGCTGGCAAGGAGTTAGCGCTCATGAAATAGCTGCTCTTATTAGTATAATGCACCAGTACAACAGGAGAGCTGGCATCCATCCGCTTGGATAAATTAACCTTCCTGGCCTCCACACTCAATTTGGTGGGGAGGGGGAGAGAAAGGTGCACATGATCACCCTCCCCCAGAAACATGCAAAGCGTATAGTTGGAGTTTAATGACCCTGAGCTTTGGTATACAGTCAAATTTTCCTTTTTTCTTTTCTCTGATTGTCAGAGGGTTGCTCAGTTCTGTCCACTGCAGTAGGGAAGGACAAGCAGGAGGAGAGGGAGAGAGAGCCAGGGGAGGCAGCTTACTCCTTGCAGAGGTTCAGACAGCCTGGATTTGAATGTGGCCACTGCTGATTCCTAGTTTCTTAGACCTTGGGCTGAGAGGTGTCTTCGTCCCCCTTTACAGATGTACCACTTGAGGCCTAGAGAGGAGAAGACCCGCTGCTCTTCTCAGTGCCTGGAATTCTGTGTGTCCGTCTCTGCACCTGCCTCTGGGCAGCTCCTATTCATTCGCAATATGCCAGACCCAGTGGCCATTGTCCGGGAAGCTTCTCTGAATGCTGCAAGGCAGCCTGGATTTCTCTTTAGAATACTCACCGAACCACCAAACTTATAAAGGCTTTTTTTCTCCCTATACTTACTACATGCTTTACTCTCTCTCTCCCTCTCTCTCCTCTCTGTATGTATGTATCTTTCTATCTTCAATTTCCTTCTTATTTTGAGAAAACATTCTACAGTAAAAAAATAAAATGTTTAACAGCACGTAAAGCTCTGTCATCTCCTTGTACCCTAGTGGCCCAGCTTTCTCCCTGAGGCAGTCACTGTTCCCAGTCTCTTCCAGATTCTACCCGGGCCCTTCTCTGTGAGTACAACTGTATGAAAGCCCAGCCAAGGCCTCTGTTCTTTACAAATGGACACACGCTGTAGTCACTATCCGTGGCTTTATTTTTTTACTTACAGGTTGTTCTATGTCACCATACAGAGATCTACTTCACTGAAGGGCCACATGGTATCTCTTTCTAGGGGGAGCCATTAATCAACTAATCAGTGACTCTTTGGTTGTTCCTTAATCTTCATCTGTAACTACCTCTTTGATGTCTGTCTTCTCAAGTTGACTGTAGACTTTGCAAGAACACAGTGGTTTGTGTCTATTGGTGTACCTTTAGAGTACAGTGTGTGTGTATAGGGGGACATTGACACATTGAAGATTCTCAATAAATAATTTTTGAATGAATGGGAGGAAGGAAGGAAGGATGGATGAATGGATGGATAGATGGATGGAAGTATGGAAGGAAGGATGGATGGATGGATAGATGGATGGATGCAGTAAAGGACAGACAAATGGGTAGATGACCTACTTATAGAACCTAGACTAGGTTTCTGGTTCTCCTACCCCTCTCATGTGGTCTGGGGGGTCCAGCCTCTGACCATCTCTCCTGACAGAGACCCAGTGGGGAGTCCCTGTCTTTGGGCAGAGCCCATGGTGCCTATGAGTGCACGCTGTCCTGCTGCGTAGCTCTGTGAGTCCATGAGCAACAGCAGGCCCCCAACCAAAATTCTCCCTCGGACACTCACAAACAGCAGTGGCTTGCCAAGTCCTACCAGTGCTGGGTGGAGTTGCGCCACGTTATGGAAACTTCTATTTCTGCTTCATAAAAACAAAGTAGAAAAGGAAAGCTTGCTCTGCCAGAGACCCACGCTGGCCCCGTGAGTCATCTTTATCCAAGCAAGCTGAGAAAGTGCTCCCAAATCAGGCACTCTCACTGAGCCGTCGGCCAACGCGACGGTGCCCCTCCCTCTGCACCCCCAGCCCCTCCACGAGGAGGTCTCCGTCTCCAGGGGCCAGGCTGGCAACACACAGTATAGAGCGAGGCCAGCCCATGCTGGTCGAGGAAGTGAAAAACACTTTCTATACCAGGGATCTCGATGTTGCTGTGAAATCTCCTCATTTTTAAACCCTGGAAACCAAGGCAGGTATTTTAAACAATGCTATGTAGAGAACCACTGACGAATCAGAGTTAGCAACTCTGGGTACCGTTTGGGTTTCTCTGTGCCCTGTGGGCAGCAGTCTTTTCTGTGCAACTCTGTGCCTGGGAGACCCTGCAGAGTAGGTAAGTAAAATGATTGTTGAGTGCTTTCTCTGCTTTTAATTAATGCATTGATTATACAGATATGTACTGATCACTCAAGGTCTATGCCACTCTCTTTTCTTTCTTTTTTTGGCTCAGGTGGATTTTGGTGATTATAATAAGCTCAGCCTTTAGTTTCATATTGCCTGGGTTCGAATCTTGGCTCTGCCACTTGAAAAACTGCAGCTCAATATGCCAGGACTCAGTTATCAGAGGAATGAGAACCGGAGCATCCTACTGTGTATAAATCTGCTTGTGGACAGTGGCATGCTGGGTAGAGAGAAGGAGGCCTTGATACCACCATTCCTGGTCTCCATCGGGCTCTGCTTGGAGCTCGGCTCAGCCTCAAGGCCTGCCAGCCAGCCACTCACCTTTGCCAAGGCTGCTGTTATGTCAGAAGAGCTAGACCACATTCATTAATACAGGAAAGGTAAGAACATCTGGACTTTGCTCATCTGGCACTGTGTGACTTCAAGCAAGTCCCTTCTCCTTTCTGGCCCTTCAAATCTCCAGGGGCTTCAGCTCCATGACCTCTGGGAACCGTTTTAGGCTCAAGCAGTTTATGGAGAATTGTAAAGAGCCCAAAACATCTTCCTCTTTGCTCCCTTGTCTGCAAAAGCCAGTGGCAAAAATGCCATCTCTGCTGTCTCACTTGCATCCACCCCTGGCACAAGAAACCTCAGGGCTAGCTTTCTGTTTGCACAGTTAATGGTATTGTTCTTGTTCTTGTGGCTAATATTAGCTGCAGAAACTGAACTCAATGAGAAATATGCGAAGAGTATTTTCTATGCACTATCTCGTTGAATCCTCAAAGTAACCTGATGCCTTTCATTTCACAGATAAGGAAAGTAGAGCTCAGAGGGGTTGATTAAGGAGCTCAAGGTCATGGTCAGAGCCAGGCTGAGGAGAAGCCGCAGTTTGAACCCGGGAACTCCCAGTCCAGCACCTTGGCTCTGGGCCACCAGACAGCCTGCCCTGCAGGTCAGAAAGCAGACCTTCCCCCTCCTGCCTGAAAGCCCCCCTCACCTTGGCCACCCGGCATGGAAATATTCTGAATCCAGACAGCCAAGAAGAGAGAAATAAGAAAAAGGGAAGAAAAGAAAAATGAAGAATGCTTTGTTCCTTGAACCAGTCTCCATAAACACTGTCTCTGCCAGGTACAGACTTAACTGTGGAGGTGACCCCTGACACCCCAGCTGCCTGGAGCCCTCCTGGCAGCCGGCTGGTCACATGATGCCCAGACAGCCCTGGTTACTATTCAAGCGTGTCCATATGAAGCGGCTCCGGCAGCCCAGCTCCCACGAGGGGGGCAGGCAGGGGGGCAGGCAGCCTTGGACTCGGCCCCTTGCCCCTGTCAGTGCCTGCTTCCCAGGCAAGGATGCCAAATGCTAGCCTGCTTCTATGCTCCCTGCCCAGGGAGCAGTGGCTCTGGCAAGATGAAATGGCCCCTGCCGGGTGGCACAGCCACAGAGCTGAGTCTGGCTTCCCAGCTTCCTTCCCTCCTCCCTCCCTTCTTCCTTCCTCCTTCCCTCTCTCCCTCCCTCCCTCCCTTCTTTCTTTTCTCCTCCCTTCCTTCCTTTCTCCCTCCCTTCCTCCCTCCCTCCGTCCCTTCCTTCTTCCTTCCCTCCCTCGATATTCATTGAGTAAATATAATGCGCCAGCCACCTGGGATACATAAATGAGCAAAACAGAGGATATCCTTGTCGAACCTCTAGTCTAGCAAGGTAGATAGCCATTAAGCAATTAAATACTCAATTAATTATTTAATTGTAATTGTGATACGTTTCAGAAAGGAGGAGTGAAGCATATGATCCCATAGAATAGGGGCCCAGCCTTGTCAGGCAGCCGATTATGAAAATCTAACATGCTCTCTCTCCATATTGCAAAGCAGACATTTGCAAGCCCTTAGATGCTACAGGCCTAAAAACGGCAGGGCATTGGAAGAAACATCAAAGGTGATCTTGATTCTTGTGGCAAAAGTTCATGGAGTGGTGAAGTCAAGGGCTTGGATTTCTGGGTTTGAAACGAGCTCTACCTATGAATGAATGGTAGACCTTTGTACAGGTCCCCAAAGCGATTGTCCTTGAAAGAATGAGGATAACAGGGTTCTAGGCCTACAGGGCCGGGTTAAATGAGATGCTACCTGAGAACCATTTAGCATGTGTCTGCCCCAGAGCACCAAGAAATTCAATTACCCTCTGTGATGGTTTATCTCTGTTTAGCATCAGAGGGGAACTACATGCCCCAGGAGGACCACCCACCAAGAGTCTGCACTTGAACCCAGGTCTCCCAACTCCCAGCCCAGAGCTTTGTCCACGCACAGATGACCCTTGTTACCCTATGAAGGAGTTACCCTCTCCAGCCTCCACCTGCCGTACACCAGCCTTTCATACACATCAGAAGCCAAATCCAAGATCCAGTCCTGAGACCCATGTCCCCTGCAAAGCTGTACAACTCTCCGCTGGGGCTGGTGGGAGGGGAGAGAGGAGAAAGTACCCAACAAACACAGCATTGCCATGGCGGGAGCGGTAGCTTCTTCTCATTATTTCCCAGCTCCTGGATTCATTCGCGACCCCAGTATTAATTCCGATTGCTGCATTTGTCCCCATCTGTCCCAGATTCATCATTGAGACACTCATGATGCTAATGTGGTGGGTTTTTGCTATGAAGGATCACTGCGGAGAGTTGTTGCTCAGAAGGGAGAAGGACCTCAGCAATTTTTGGTTTAGAATGAGGAAGGAAAGTCCCCCGCTAAACCCAGGCTCACATCCTCGAAGCCCCCAAACCCCGAAGCCAGGCAGCACAGGGGCCCATGAGCAGATAACCTTCTCCTCTGGCCTCCGCATCAGAGACATTCCTTTGAAATGACTCTGCAGACTTCCCCACCCACTGAGTTCCCCTCTTTGGCTAACAGATGGGCTCGGCTAACCATTCCCAGCTTTCCGATAAAGCAGTGTCAGGCGGTGAGGCCCCCTCAGAAAGGCATTCTTGGCTAATAAATTCCAAGGCACCCCCGCCATCTGCAGCCTGCCAATCACGGGGGCGCCAGGCACCCCAGGGCTCCCAGCCTGCTGCTGTGAAGGAGTCCGGGTGGGACCTTGGTGGGTGGAGATGCAGCCGTTCTTGCCCACACTTGCCTGCCCCCGCTGCTCTGTTCTGCTCAGCCGGTGACCTGTCCCAGCTCAAATAGGCCCGGGCCATCCATGCTGAGCGCCCCCTCCCCATTTATTCATTCAGGACCCAGCACACAGGCGGCACTGTGATTCAGTGCAGCTATCGTGAGCCTCAAAGGCAGATGGGCGGGTCTGCTGCCACATTTTGGTTCCATGGCTGAACCTCAAGCCGGTGGCTTCCCCATCAGAGCCCCGATTTCCCCATCTATAAAGTGGGAGTTAGAGATGCTCCTTCCCTCACAGACTTCATGCAAGGTTGAAAGCAACGCCTGGTCTGTGGATGTAAGTGGGAGCTGCCCACCATCACCAGCACCTTCCTTACTGTATGAGTGAGGTCCATTTAGCCTGAAAAACGGACCTCACGATTCCTGCTTCATATAAGTTTTGTGCTAAAGATGTGATCACAGGTATGCCAATGTGCTCACCTAGCACGTAGTAGGCATTCAGGAAGTGTCGGCTGCTTCTGTGAATTTCCAATTCTTGCATTCACTCATTCATTCAGTCGTACAAGAAACATTCATTAAATCCCGTGCCAGCCTCAGGTGCGGAGAAGCAGAGAACAAAATACGTGCTTTCTGCCTTGGAGTCACTCACAGCATAGGGGCAAAGGTCCCAGAGGTTTACCATCTGTTTGGGAAGAGGCCAGGCTTCCCAGGTGAGCCCTCCCCGTAATAACAGAGGCAATTTGTAAGTGTATTGCTTGAGCGCTTTCTGACTGCTGAGGTTTCCTGAGGCCAGGAGTGTGAAATGCGCAGGACGTGGTGTGCTGCTGCCTCCTGTCCTGGGCCAAAGCAGGCATCAAAAACTGAACTTTTACGCTGCACTTGAGAAAGATCTCAGACTCTAGAAAGATCCCCAGCTCCTGGCAGTCACAGACAGCTAATTGGAACTGGCACCCAATTGTAAACAAACATCATCCCAGCCTTAGATTCGGGGTCAGCTACGTCCAGCTATGTGGGCTATGTCCAGCCCTCCCTTTGTTTTTGTAAATAAAGTTTTATTAGAACACATCGTTGCCCATTTATTCACATATTATCTACGACTGTTTTTGCACTACGAGGGCATGTGTAGAGGGCAGGCTGGAGGTGCCAGTGAATTAATGCCCCCAGAAGCAGCTCTGAATTGACACAGGGTTGACATGGGGTAACTGCAAGGTGACCATACTGCCTCCCGGGAGAACGGAGCTCCAGTCACTCATTGTGGGTAATAGAATTCCTTCATGTGTCACTTTCTTACTCCCATTCCTAGGAATCTGGGTCTCAGGATCTGCTTCAGGGAGAACCAGACTAAGACAGCCTAGTTTCCCTCCTGGCCTCAGCTCTTCCAAGTCTAGAACATGCTGCATGTTTTAAGGGTACTGAATTCTTGACTCATCCCATTGGGACGTTGCAGCAGCTCTGGTGACCATTTCTCCACGTGCATCTTGTGCACATACTTCCTAAGACAGGGAGGCTCTGATCAGGACACCTGGTCATCACCTGCTGTGTCCGAATTCTATGCCAACCCATCAGAAAAGGGGGCTCTTCCCTTGCTATAGCTCCCCAGCAGCTGCATCTGCACAAGGTTCTGATAGCTAAGCTTTTAGCCTTGCCCCTAAAAGTAGATTTCGATCCTGAGATTCCTTACTTTTCTGCCCAGGGCAGACATCATCAATCAATCATAGCCTGACTTCATCTTTGCATCTTTGCCAGGAAAGCACTCCAGGCAGGCACTCTCTGTGCATGGATGGGACCCGGCACTCGAGATTAAACCCATTTATATCCTGTCCGTGATATAAAGCCTAGTGAAAGGAAGCGCAATGGTAAGGACACCATGAAAGAGTTCTTCAAAGGGGAAACAGAGCATGCCAGCACCAATGACAAGTGTGGGAAAGTGGAGTCTCCTAAGGCTGCGTGCATGTGTGAGAGTGCAAGGGGTTCCACTTTTCTCTGTCACGTTTCCTCTATGCTGCAGATCCACTTAGTTAATGCATGTGTTTATTAAGCACCTATTATGTGCCAGGCCTGAGTAAGGATTTCAGTGATAATCAAGACAAATATGTCATAGTCTAACTAAGAAGGTCATTACAACCCAATGATAAGGCAGGGGCAGGGACCGAGGGAACGTTCTCAAATTGGGCTCAGCACGGGCTTCTCCTTCACGATGCTTATCACAATTACAGCACTGTAGGACAATTCACAGATTGTACGCTAAGTCTGCAGTTTTTCATTTTCGGCCACATCCCCAGGGCCTAGAACAGTGGCTGAATGAGAGCATGTGTTCAATCAATATTGCATACAAGTCCATTCGGGCCTCACTGAAAACTGGGAGGGTGGGCATGGGGGTCAGACTGAGAAGAGATAAAGGTGGGGGATCTAGCTTGTAAACTTTGGCTTTGTCCTGGAGCTAGCGACAAGCCTGCTGAAAGTTTTCAGTGTAACAAAGCAAACAAGATGGTATTTGTAGAGAAACCCAAATATGAACCACTTGTGCCGGTCTCTGAGCGCTTTAGTAGGAAGCATAGGGACTGGACACGTGGGCTTAGCCGGGGATGCTTCATTGCATTGAATCACAGTGCTGCCCAGTGTGTATTTTGCTATGCACTTGTACACACCAAGGCAGAGAAGAGCTTCCAAGGTGGGCAGTGGGCAGCCAAAGCAAAAGTGCCACTTCCTGCCTGTGATGCTCAGGTGAACGAAACCCTCGGAGCCTCAGTTTCCTCCTCTGTAAAGTGGACCCAATAATAATGACCTCACCTGAGCAGTCTGAGGAGAAGGGTGCCTGACACCATACTGAGCACTTGTTAGTCAAAGTGACATTGCTGCTGCTGCTGATGATGAGAAGACATTGGAGCAGGAAAAGGTCCAGTTTTGCAGGGGAGGAGGAGAGTGAGGAGCAGGATGGGAAGTGGTTGGCTCGAGGTCACACAGGGAACCCTCAGCAGAGCTGGAATCCCAGGAAAGTTCTTAAGAGCGGATTCATGTGCTCAGTCTTCTTGGGCTGCCGTTCTCAAACTGTGTGCCCAGTCACCCCGAGGTCACAGGGCCACCGCAAGATATTTTATGTTTATTTTTTTCACAAGATATTTTAAGTCATCAAGGTCACCAAAACGATACTTGTCCTCTCTCGAGCATCACATGAACTGCTAACTTGAGGCCCTTCCCAGTGGCAGCATCAGAGTACACTGCCTTCCTTTGGATGATGTCATAGCTCTGTGACCCCGGGTTTTCGGTGGTGGCTATGATAAAAAAGCGAGGTCTGCGCCAAAAACAATGTGGAATGGGAAATGAGGGTGGCAGAGTCCAATCAAATTCTGAGGTTTCAGAAGCTACACAGAGCCCATCAGGCGCACACGTTTCACCAGTAACTGTGCCTATTTAAAGCTGAAATAAAAATATTCTTCTTCTATCAACATATGTGGATTTTTTTTTTTTTGCAAACACCTACTCAGTTGGTAGGATATTAATACGCATTACATTTGCACCTAAATACCTAATAAATGGAACCATGAGGGATTTCTTTTGGTGAGACAATTCTGAACCAGTGAGGGTACTCTAGACCCAGAAAGTGGGAGAACCTCTGCTCCATGACATAAGGTCCCCGCTTACAGGGAAGCGGGCAGGCGGCTCTGAGCCTCAAGGCAGGACTGAGGCATGAGGACAAGGGGTTAAGCCTTGCAAACAAGACAAAGCAGGAACGGGAAGCCCAATCTCTCAGCTGCTGCCAAGTCATTGTTTATTTAGAACCAGCAGTGTGAGTACATTGGAAACCTTGTCCTCCCAGTTCCCTGGCAAGACGGGCCATTCATTCACTCAGCAAACAGCACATTCAGTGTTTACTCTGTGTCAGACATTGTGCTGATCAGTGATAAATGAGGCACAGTCCCTGTCTTCAAAGGTAGGAGAGGGAAGAGGAGAGAGAGGATGAGAAGCAGGCAGGAAGATAGCACTGTTCTTGTTCTTACAGATAAAGCTCTGAGAGACACAGGATCAGAGAGGTTAAGTGAATGACCCAGAGTCACACAGCATAAAAGAAGTTAGATCATGACTCACCACCAAGATAATGTCCTATACCACTGTGCATGGTCTGAGAGCTCAAACCCTAGCATGTAAAAATAACACTTTTTACCACTTCAGAAGGGCAATGGACCATGTGTTACTGGCACAAGGACAGACACATAGATCAGTGGAATAGAATTGAGAGTCCAGAAAAAAAAATCTATGGTCAATTGATTTCTGAGAAAAATGTCAAGACTATTAAGTGGGGAAAATAGTCTTTTTAACAAATGGCACTAGGTAAAAATGGATATCCACGTGCAAAAGAACAAAACTTAACTCAAAATGGATCATAGATTTAAATGGAAGACATAAAACTTCGAGAAGAAAATATAGGAGTAATTCTTCATGACCCTGGATTGGGCAGTGGTTTCTTAGATATGATGAAAGCCCAAGAGACAAAGAAAAAATGCACAAGTTCAACCTCATCAAAATTAGAAACTTTTGTGTTATATCATAAATTATACCATAAAGAAAGTTAAAAGATGATGATGGTTAACTAGACTTATTGAGGTGACCATTTCACCATGTATACAAATATTGAATCATTATGTTGTGCACCCAAGACTAATATAATGTTATACATCAATTACACTTTAAAAATAAAAAAAAATGCAACAAAAAAAAAGTAAAAAGGTTACACACAGAATGGAAGAAATTATCTGCAAATTGCATACCTAATAAGGAACATGTATCTAGAATATATAAACATGCTTAGAACTCAATAATAAGAAGACAAATCACCCAATTAAAAATGAGCAAAGGGTTTGAATAGGCATTTCCCTAAATAATATTCACAAATGGCCAGTAAGAACACGAGCAGATACTCAGCATTATTAGTCATTAAGAAAACACAAATCAAAATCACTAAGACAGCTATAATCAAAAAGACAATGACAAGTGTTGGTGAAGATGTGGAGACATTGGACCCCTCACACACTGCTCATGGGAGTAGAAAAGGGTACAAGCACACAATCCTTTGTTAAGCAGTCTGGCAGTTCCTCAAAATGTCAAATCTAGAGTTACAGCATGACCCAGCAGTTCCACTCCTAGCTATAAACCCAATAGAAATGAAAACATACGTCCACACAAAAACTTGTATGAATGTTCAAAGCAGCACTTTGCACAATAGCCAAAATGTAAAAACATCTCAAATGGCCATCGCCTGATAAACTGATAAACCATATGTGGTCTAGCTATACAGTGGAATGTTACTCAGTGATAAATAGGAATGAGGTGCGGATGGATGTTACATCATGGGTGAACCCGAGTTATGCTAAATGAAGGAAGCTAGTCACAAAATGCCGCGTATTGTATGATTCCACATCTACAAAATATCCAGAATAGGGAAATCTATAGAAACAGAACATAGCTTAATCTTTGCCAGGAGCTGGTGTTGGGATAACTGGGGAGTGACTGGTCATGGGTTTGAAGTTTATTTGTGGGATAGTACAAAGTCTACAATTAGATTTGGTGCTGATTGCAAACTCTGTGAATATGCTAAAACCACTGACTTGTACACTCTAAATGGATGCATTTTATGGAATTTTAACTATATCTCAATAAAGTTCTTTAAAAATGAAAAGTGTATTTTGGGATAGTGAGATGGCTGGACCTACAGCTCTGGAGGGAGGCAGGAGCCAGAGTTTGGGAGTCCTGGAGCCTGGAGGGCCATAGAAAGTTCTAGAAGCTTTCAGGCAGGAAGTCATAAGATTAGGGGCCAGGGAGGAGGCTGCTGCAGAAACCAAGGGCGGATGAGCAGACCGGATTGAGGATGGTATTGGGGGAGGGGAGAGGGAGCAGGTTTGAATGGGCTGTAGCCATCATAATTGACAGGACTTGGTCATGGATTGAATGGAGGAGGGTGAGGAAGAGGACCTGCACAGAAAAGATCCTCAGTAAATACATGCAGAAGAAATGAGCTCCTTGTGGTTCTAGATCTTGATTAAATACCTGAGAAACCTCCCTAAAATGTTATCAGGTTCAAGGTCTAGATCCCATCAGCATCCTCCAACCTTGCTGCCCACTCCCCGTTCAACTGGAGACAGAGGTTGGACACTAACATTTATTGGGCCCTCCAGGACAGGTGTGCCCAATGGGCAGGCGTTCCACTCTGCTTCCCGTGGCAGCTGTGCCTGAACGGGACAGGCAGTAGGTGCTCAGTAACTGGGAGCAACACCGGTGCGTGAGTGGAACAGCTGGTCATGTTGACTATCCTTAACAATTAGATAAAGTGAATACAATAACCACCTTTTAGACAATGGAGAAACTGAGGCACAAAGAGGTTCAAGGACCTCCCCCAAGGCCTGAAGGCGGTGACTTTAAGAGTCAGAACCAACACAGGCAAATTGGCTAGGGGCTGGATTCTTGGTCCTGCTCCCAAACTCACAGAGCTTTCATTCATTAGCCATTGAGTCCTTTTATTTAAAACCATTTAAATTAGGAGATGCTTTGGTACTCTGCCCATACCTTCTCGGCTTTCCCGATCCAGGACATTCTAGCCCAACTTCCAACTGCCAACACATGTGTCTCTTTGCTTGAGGGCGCTGAAGCTTTCTCCAGCCATGACTAGGACGGCATAGAACTTTCTGGGTGTTAATGACGCCACTCCTTCCCCACAACCTAGGAGCAGCCTTCAACCCACGCCATGGCAGTTGGTGCGCACATACCCCATCTCCCTCCTTCAGTCAGTTCACACTGTGTCCTGGAGGCCCCTGGGAGACTTAGGTTCCAGGGACCCCCAGTGTGACCCCGTAGTGGTGTCCTTCCCATCCTGTCTCACTTCCCCAATCCCACACAGGGTGCCTTCCGGAACTACTGTGCATATGCTCTATAGTCCTTGTGTCGGGCTGTTTCTGGGGAAGCCCAGACTCACACAGGTGCTTCCTCCGTGCCAGGCTCTAGAGAATATGTTGCTGAGCAAGTTGGTGAGGTTTGGTCCTCATTGGGCTCCCTGGCTCGTGGAGAGGCAGTCCTAACACATGGCAGTATTTTCACATGCCTTCCCCAACCCAACCCAGTTTCTGAGGTCCTGATGCTCCGAAGCTAGCATCTTTCAGCTGCTCCTCTTCCCAGCCCACTTTGCCTAAACCTCATTAATCCCACTGAATTCCAAGATTCCCAGCGGCAGCCTCACCGCTCACTTTTGACAACTTCACCAAGACAAACACAATAGTTCACACAACGGACAGAAGCTGGTGCAGAGACTGGGCAACACCCAGGACCCAGTGGGGGGCAGCAGCAAGACCCTCCTCTGTGCCTCACGAGGCCCCAGCTCCAGCCTGAAGCAATTAAGTTATTTGCTGCCGGAACCTGGAGGTGGCAGTAACATATAATCACAAATATAAACAGTTTTATATGAAAATTATGAATTCTGCCTATTTTTTTTTATCAGTGCAACCCAGACCCAAGATTATTTTCTGCTTGATAAAATTCTAATTTTGATCCATTCTTCCCTCTTCTCCACCCAACTTTAGAAGGATTAAGATGGGGCTATGGAAGATAATTTGGGATATGACAGAATCGAGGCCTCTATTTCAGGTCGTGTATTATATTTCCGGGGTTGTACTGACATCGATTTACTGCAGACGCTTCATCCCACGTTAGGCTAAATGTCCAAATGGTAACAACCCACCATCCCATGGCGGGCCCCAGTCCAGGACGCCCTCATGTCTTGTCTGCATTTCTCTGTGGTCTCCTGGTGTCATCCCTTTGGCTGAGCTAAAATTATTCTCTTCAAAATCATGCATCTTTCTAATTTCTCCTCCCCAGCTGCCCAGTCTTGCTGAATGGCACCACTATCATCCCAATGCAAACCTGGGAGTGACTGTGTATTCCAAGCTAAGTCTTACCCCATCTACGTCACAGCTACACCCAGGAAGAGCCCCAGTCCCCATCTGCTCTCCTACAACCTGGCTCCGAGTCACCTTCCCACCTTCTCTCCCCTGGGTGGCTGCCCAGTTTCCCCTCTTGGTCTTCCTGCATTCTCTACTCCCAGCTGATAATCCACTCTCCACCCAGAAGCCAGAGTGAACTTTAATCAGAAATCAGTCATGCAATGCCTTTCCATTGCACTCGGAAGAACTATGTAAATTCTTTGCTATGACCCTGCATGACCTGCCCTCTGCCTCCAGCTCTGCCTGGCGTCCTGGCCAGTCTCACCTTCACTCACTCCGTGGACTCCAGGCCTGCTGGTCTGCCTTGCGTTTCTCAGGCAGGATTAACCCATTCCCACCACAGGGCCTTTGCTCCTGCTGGCCCTTTGGCCTCCAGTACTGTTCCCACGTGTCTTGGCAGAGGCAATTCCCACTTCTCGTTCCTGTCTTAGCCCAAATGTCAGTCCCCAGAGTGACACTTGCCCAAACAGATTCTTTCCCAGATCATCCCATCCCATCACTTTGTTTCTTTTTCTTTGTAGTCCTGATCTAAATTATTGTATACATGCATGTATTCAGTTCCTCACTACCTATCTCCTTCTGATAGAAGAAGGTACACCCCATGAGGGCAGGGACTCTGTCTGGTGCATTGAGTACTCATCGCTAGGGCCTCCCAGAGGACTTGGCACATAGTAGGTGCACAATAAACAGTTGCCAAGTGAGCCAACAGTGCCTTCCAAGCAAAGCCTTTCAAGGCACCATGCCAGACTTTAATCCGGTGACTACAATTATCTATTTATGAGGTAATCAGCAATTGAAAAGTTCCCTGCAATAGTAACTGGAGCTTAACAGACAAATACACTGAATACCATTAAGGACATTTTGTGGCCACTGGGGTGGATCAAGTGAGCTAATCGCCCAACTCCCAGCAATTAAGTCAATTAACTGTTTAGACATATGCTGAGCCATTTCCCGGCTTGAATTTCCTGGGGGCATCTGTGAAGTTTGTGCCACTTATTTATGGCGTCAGCTTCTGGTCTCCATGACCAACTGGGATGACTGGGAAAGCAAGGGGGCTGGGTAAGTAAGAAAAAGTCAGTGCAGCAGGAAAGATCCGATGCGCTCTGTGTTTTCCTCCACGGGCAGCTTCACTCCCTCCTTTCCTGTGTCGGAAAGAATGGCACATACACCTGTTTCTGGCCTTTTCACTTAGCCAGTTCAGCAGTATAGGCCATGGAGGGAAAGAAGAGAAGAGAGGCGTGAATAAAGCAAGTGGGGGCATCTCCCTGGGACACCGACTCAGTCCTGGGTTCAAATCCTGACTCCCACTCAGTAGCTGAGACTGCCTGTCCTCATTTGGGAACGGGGAATTACAGACACTGTGGCGCAGGGGAACTGCTAACTTCCTGGTCATTATTGAGAAAAGGCTAAAGAGAAGGGGGTAAAGAGAGCATGGAGGGAAGAGTCAGACCTACCTGGATGGAATCCCAGTCCTTCCTGGTGTTTCATTGCTGTCTGCCACTGACTCCACCTCCCTGAGCCTCAGTGTGCTCATCTGGAAAACGGGTGCTAATGTCAGGAGGGGCCTGACACTTAAACAGCCGTGGCCTGTGGCCCCCTCGCCCCATCTGATTCTTCCTTGCACCTGAAGAAGAGTAAAGGGAAGGGACCTGCCCCCCCCCCCCCCCCCCCCCCCGTTACAGAGCAAGTTACAGAGCTGGAGCCCATGTTTCTAATTCTGATTTTCAAACCCTT